>NC_079449.1:44878278-44918278 GCF_903798145.1 Danio aesculapii
AGGTCAATTTTAATATAATAACACTGATACTGAGATGATTACAGGGTTTTAGAATGACTAAAATAATATTTCAGATGTTTCACAGTGTGCTCAGCCTGCTGGTTTGTCCATTCACGCACATTTTCATCACCACATGATCTCTTATAACAAAATCACATCAGTTTATTAAGCACATTTTTTCTTATTGAATAAAAAGTTGATCCTACTTTGTTATGCTTCTACGTTTTTTATGCCTTTTCAAAATGGATGTGCATCTTGGGGTTTCCATCAACCATTTTTTTGTACACATTCAAAATGTGCATAAAAATAGGTGGATGGAAACATATTATTATTAGGCTATTGACACATGCCCAATATAAATGCAAGTGACCTACCGTTATTGTCAGGGGTCATGTTAACAGTCACTGAAGTATGTGGAAAGATACTGAGAGTGTCACGGTTCATCCCATTGCGTTGAAACATATTTCCCTGGAAATAAATGCCATGGATATCCAGCTCTGTGCCCAAGCCAAGCGTGTGCCACACAACATGTTCCCCGTTACACAAATCCAGACCAGGCAGATTTCCATACATGTACCCGTTCACCGCTGAGAAGAAACAACACATTCCTAATCACAACACTGTCAACAAACTTGAACATTCACAAAGGAAAAACACAGCTTTTTTTGGTAAATATGCTCATTTTACAGTTCCCCAGTTGAGTTTTACAATTTTTGAATCTATTCAGCCGATCTCCGGGTCTGGCTAGAGCACTTTTAGCTTAGCTTAGCATAAATCATTGAATTGGATTAGACCATTAGCATCTCGTTTAAGTAATAAAAGAAGAGTTTAGATAATTTTCCTTTTTAAAGCTTGACTCTTCTGTAGTTACATCGTGTACTAAGACTGACGGAAAATAAAAGTTGCTACTTTCTAGGCAGATATGGCTAAACTATACTCTCACTCAGGCGTAATAATCAAGAAACTTTGCTGTCGCCCCATGGCTGCAGCAGGAGCAGTTATTTTACACAGCCCTGAAAAAAGTCCCTAGCTAGGTAACAAGATAACAGCGCTGCATAATATCATTGCGTTTTTCATTTCACATCAGTCTTAGTAAATAATCAATGTAACTACAGAAGAGTCAAGAAGTGAGATGCTAATGGTCTAATCTGATTCAATGAATTATGCTAAGCTAAGCTAAAAGTGCCAAACCCGGAGATGGGCTGAATGGATTAAAAAATGGTAAAACTCAACTGTTTACCTCTAGGTGACTTGTAAAACAAGCGTGTTTTTGATAGTGTGTAAATGATAGTGATTAAACACACAAAGGAATATAAGCGTACCATGCATCTTATTGCTCTCCTGAAACTCATCATTATTTGGATCTACATCTTGGCTGCCAAACGTTTTAATGTTGTCTTCCAGATACCAGCTTTCATTCTCATCCATCACAGAAAACAGCAGAAAAAACTCGTGCTGAATTGTCTCTGCATGCTGAAGAGAAGGACACAGAAAAATGGACAAACATCACACACAAAATGCATATGCCATTATGCTCACTTCCTTACAGACTGTGCAATCACATGATGAAATCATTCATAAAATGAGTGAAACAAATGTGAACGTGTGAATGTGGGAAGACATGGGTTTTACGTGAAAATCTTGCAAAACCACGTTTCCCATTTCACATTTTTCTATAAAGGATATAATGAACATTCCACATATGAGGTACATTTGGCGTTCAATTTTTAAAGTATTAGAACAAATAATTTTGTTGTGATAGCTATTAAATTGAACTAATATTGAACATCAAATTATTTTAATATTTAAAAAAGTCAAGACTCAATCATAACAGTCCCTATATAGTCCCTATATACATACACACACACATATACATACACATATACATATATATATATAGTTTCTTATAGTCAGTTAAATGTCTGTTGAAGGAGAAGTATCAACAGATATTAAGCAGGCAGTCTACTAATACTCAAATGGACCATCAAAATAAAGTGTTACCATATATATATATATAGTATATATATATATAGTCTTAGACTGTGTCTGAAATGACCTTCTATACACTCACTGCAAAAAATGCTTTACTTAGAGTTTTAATAATAATAATAATAAGTCAAAATTACGTGGGGCTTTTCTTTAAACAAGCAAAATAATCTCATGTCATGTCATGTGATTTCGGATACACCCCTAGGGACAGTCAAAAATAAAAACTGTAATCAATTTTAGTACTAGTGGAATGTACCATATTGTCTGTATTGTTACCTGATGTCCACTTCGATCAAGAACCCCTTTCTTGCACACTTGTATGGGCCCAAATAAACCAGAGTTACTGTCACGAACAGGATCAACAGCAGAGTAATACAAGTATGAAATACAAGGAGGATCATCCGCTGAGGGCCCTTCAATCACTCTCCAATGATAGGTGAATTTTTCACCAGGGCCTACAGAAGCTTTCCGAGAACCTGTGGAGGAGGGAGGAAAAATGTTTATGGTAAATATATAGATTTTCAATATTTTAGCCAAATTATTCAAATATTTTAGCCAAATAATTATACTACTCTCTGTCAGATTTGCAAACAGATTGTGACAGCACAACCCAATCTTTTGGTGTTATTAAAAAAAACCTGTCGGAAATTATATTATATTATATAACATGTCTTAAATAGAATATATATAAATCCAATTCTCAACAACATCAGGCAGTCTGCAGAGAAACTTGGTCTTGGGCACAAGTGGACATTTCAGCATGACAATGACCCCAAAACACACAGCAAAATAGTGAAGAAATGGTTGGCAGACAAAGACATTAACGTGTTGCAGTGGACAAGCCAGAGTCCTGACCTAAATCCAATTGAGAATCTGTGGAGGGAGCTAAAGATCAGCGTTTGATTGATGTTTTTTTCCCTCAATGATGCCTCTTGTACATCATCTTATTATGAAAGAAGTCATTTCCGATCAAAAGAAAAACTTGCGGGTTGAATAAAAGTAACTTTTGGACACACAGGACTCACCATCCACATACATTGCTCCTTCATAGACCTTCTCATAATGCAGACCGTGTGGCTGAATGCTGTAGTGCTTTCTAGCTTTGTTAAGGAATGTGACAATGATAACATCGCCAGTCTCGGCTCTGATGACAGGACCTGTGGAGGGGTTTGGCAGATTATAATTCATCATCGCAGCTGTAAAACTTTATTACTACATTTCATGCATACATATTTACTCAAACTTACTACTAACAATCCATTGGTGCATATTTTGTTTTGTTGTTAGCTTTTTATCAATAATAAAAATATGCCATTCCTGTGGGACATGACTAAATCTTCAAATGTGCTACAAAATTGAAGGGTTAATTCACCCCAAAATAAAAATGCACTCACTATTTATTCTCCCTCATGTAGCGCCCTCATTTACACATTTTTTTTTTTAGTTGAACACAACAGAAGATATTTTTAAAAATGTTGTAACCACTGACATCCATAGTAGAAAAATAAATAAATACTAAGGAAGTCAATGGTTGCCAGTTTCCAACATATTAATAAATTTCTACTTCTGTGTTCAAGAGAATAAAGACACTCAAACAGGTTTACGACAAGTAAAGGGTGAGTAAATAATGAGAGAATTTTCAACTTTGGGTGAACTATCCCTCACTTTTTCCCAGTGTAATCTACAAAGCAATGTATAAATGAAAGTATCGCTGGGGAATAATTCACAATAATGTCACAATTTCCACTTAATGCAAATTTTATAATAATAACAGACACGTCCCAGTAATTTAAAACATTTATGAAAAACAAGTGCAATTATTACCCAGAATTCCAAGATGCACATCTGAGCCCACAATATGTGCTTTGTTAGTGAAGGTTTCATCAGTGTATTGAATGTATCTGGCCTTCAGGTATTTTCCACCCAGTTTACCGCCCTCTTTACTGAAGAACGGTTCAGAGTCACTGCAGGCAAAGAAAGTCGATTACTTGTAAACACTAACTTAACTACAACATTAGCACATATTAAATTAATATAAAGGTTGCATTTAGATACAAATAAGTTAATGTTTTTCTTATCCTTAAACTGTAAACATGATATTAAAGGCAGAGTATGTAAATTTCACCACTAGAGGGTGTGCGTTAGCAACAAACAAATGTGTATGACACTGTGACTGAGTGTGGAATCATGGGACTGCAGACATTATGTTGAAGTAAAGTATTCAACAATTATTATGGTAGTATGTAGCAGAGTAATGTTGCGTTCACACCAGACGTGGATGAAGCGTCAAGCGCGAGTGATTTACATGTTAAGTCAATGCAAGGACGCGAATAGTCATCCTGCGGCGCGATACGTGCGAATGAAGCTGTGTGAGTTAAGCGTTTTGCCCGATTGACGTGCGAATTGAGTTGGAAAATCTGAACTTCAGCGGACATTTGCGCCACGTTAACCATTTAGGAGCTTGCTCTCGTAGTGGCGTGGACACCGAACAACAGTTCATCAAACTGGGGTCGGCTCAGTCTGAAGCACCGCTGAAAGCCTCCATCATCCAGGTATGGGTTCTGGAGGACTTTATGAACTCACAGAGCTGGTGCACCTCTGAAAGGATCTAGTGGACACGGCTCCAAACGAATTGACGCTGTTTATCAGCCTTCCTAAAGCACATAAAATCCATGTTAGCCATTTAGCAAAGAAGCTAGAGTCACCGGGCAGACAGAAGCCCTGCCCATGCCGCAAATCTGCATCTATTGTGAAGTGAATTCGACGCGCGAATGAAGCAAGTACACTCAAAATGTCCACGCGTCTTTTTACGCATGAATATTGCGATATATTCTGGTGTGAACATAGCATAAGGCTGACAATGAGAGAAAACCTGAAGCAGTCGCAAAAACAGCTGAGCTTTTATTACGCCACAGTCCATCGCTTTAGGTCAGGGATGTCCAGACTCGGTCCTGGAGGGCCGGTGTCCTGCAAAGTTTAGTTCCAACCCCAATCAGACACAGCTGGCCTAGCTAATCAAGCTCTTATTAGGCAGTCTAGAAACATCTTTGCAGGTGTGTTGAAGCAAGTTGGAGCTAAAATCTGCAGGACACTGGCCCTCCAGGACCGAGTTTGGACACCCCTGCTTTAGGTTCTTCAGCTCGTGATCACATGGAGAAGAAGCAGCGATGTTTTATCAGACCAAATACACTTTAGGCTTCTGCTATAACGCTGCTCTGTGCAGTTGAATAAATCACACAACATATTAAAGCCTTACTGCTGTTTCCCTGTTTTCTAGAAAACAAAACCAGAAAACAAAGGTGTGTGACATCATTAACATGAACACACAGACACACACGCGCTCCAAACACTAGTTAAGACGGATGATTTCTCTGGAATTGAACATTCTTGAAAACATTTGGGAGGATGTAAGAACATTGAAGGGAGTGGATCTACTGTAGTGGACTCAGACACAGCGCGAATGAATCTACGCTGTTTTCAGCCTGCCCAAAGCACATAAAGCACAGCTACTCTGTCAATAAAATCCCTGTTAGCCTCTTAGCAGTGAACCTAGAGTCACCGGGCAGACAGAAGTCCTGCACATGACGCAAATCCGTGTCAATTGTGAAGTGAATTTCGCGCATGAATGAAGCGAATTTTGACGCACGAATGAAGCGAGTAAACTCAAAATGTTCATGTGTCTATTTCACGCAAGCCACATCTGATGTTAACGCCCCATAAATCTATCAGGTTGAAACACCTATATGTATGAGGCAGTTAGTGACGCATATTATACTTGTTGTTGTTTTGGTATTGTAAGCAGAGCGGCCTACGAACTCTACAAGAGTGTTGAAGCTGGCTTCTGCTGATGAAACTGCAAACTATCTTCAGTAAACTTTCTTTATTTAATTGAATCTCCGACTCCGGCTCTTCTTCACCTCACAGACTGGTCATTTTTGGGTTAAAACCGATGGTTCCCCAACAACATAAGTCAGCAAAATATATAAAACTCTTCTAGTGTTTATTTTGGACTTGATTTTAATGTAAAAACACCTTACATATTGTGTCGACAATCTACTCTTGATTTCTTTTAGATCTATTTTACGATTGTGTGTGAATAATGGTGAAATATTCAAATCAAATTTGCTGACATTTACAAGTACAGAATCCCTTGGCAGCACTAATGATTAGAGTCTAATTTTGGATTATTATCTGATCTAATCACTTGTGTTTGTACCAGATAGGTGTAATCTTTAAAGGATTAGTTTGTGAGATGGCCCTGAGACATTCAAAGGTCAGAAAAGGAACCAAACACATAGTCAAAATGTTCTATATCAGTGTTTCTCAACTGGTGGGTCAGGACCCAAAAGTGTCGCGGGAACATTTTCAGTGGGTCATGGAGTGTGTGGTAAAAAAAAACAACAGAAGTTTATTTTTTAACTTATTTTGCTTATACCGGACTTTTATTTTGAAATGCACGTGCAACAACTGTACCGTTTGACATGTGAAATTTCATTTAATTATACCAACACATTTGTCAAAGCGCAAGTACGACTCCGAATATGTAAAGTATGGATTTACATATATTGACGACAAAAAAGGCTTGAAGGGCACCTAGTTGACCTCTTTTTTATGATTTAATATTAATATTATGGCTCTTCTGAGTGTGCCAGTTTAGGTTCAGTTCAAAACACAATTCAGATTTTTTATTATAATGTGTTAAAAAGTGTCATGTTGGGGGCGTGTCCACAGCTCGCTGATTTATGGGTGTGTTGCTTCATATGTAAATTAGTTTCAGCTTCCTGCCAACGTAACAAGGGGGCGAGGCCATGAGCTCACCCGCTCTGCGTTTGCAACAGAGTCTGACAGGCAGACTGCGAGAAGGAGCAGGAGTGAGAGGTACAGCATTCAGTCGTACATGTACGACTCGGACACAGACCAAGCAGAGAGTACAAAATCATTTGTGTCTTTGTACAGTTTTACAGCCAACTGTGTGCTAGTTTCAAGTGCCGAGCTTGAACACAGAAACTAATAACCACGCACACTGAATTAACTTTGACTGAGGCACCGGATGCGCCACTCGAAGCCGCGACACGGCACACCAGACACTCTCTGTGGCGCACCAGAAACATGAAGTGTCCCGAATCGTCGCGCCACGCATTTTTGAATTCTAAACATAGGTTTCTGCAGCGGTCCGCGGCGCCCAGCCGTCGACTTGAGTGTACCCTGATAGAAACCTATGTTTAGAATTCTAAAACGCATGCTAGTTAAGATCACAGGGAGCTTCAGGGATCACGAGAAATGCAAACGGCTGAAGTATAAGGTAGACTCAATGAGAAGTACACATGTTTGCAAACCTACCTAAAAATACAACCAATAATTCCGATTAGAGCGATAATGTGGAGAATATTGATCTTGTGTTGAGCCCAATGAGCCTTGCATCTAAAAATAAAGCTAGGGTGTTCCTTTAGTGATATCGCTTCGACTCACGCTGAAAATGGCGGACGTGAATCAACAAACTGAGGATATGATGACGCGCCTGTTGGTCCACCGTTTTTTATGTTGTTAAATTGAAAAAAAAAAGCACTGGGTGTGTTTATATCACCCCAATATGACAGTCTATACACCATACATGTACTTATGTCTGTCCAAACAGCTTGAAAAATAGATTTTTTACCATAGGTGCCCTTTAAAATCTCAGTGTGTATGTAGTGCATGTGTAGTGAGGTGCTCTCACAAGAGAGCATGAAACCTTCTAAATTAAAACGACGTTTAGAAACCAAACATCCCAGTTGCAAAGACAAACCTGTTGACTATATCAAAGACCACCTCAAGAGCTGAGGGCATCACAAGTGCATACATATTGTTAAATGACAGCAATAAAATATTGTTTATTTGGAAGTCTTGGTGATTTTCTAATGATTTATCTGTCACTACTACTGTATGTTAACAAATAAATACTAATTAATTATACTTCCTAAAATTATACTATATTTCCTAAAAATTGGGGTCGCGGCTTGATGACCATGTAAAAATGTGGGTCCCATGACCAAACCAGTTGAGAACCACTGTTCTATATGACTTCAGTTGTTCAACTATAATTATATGAAGCTTTCGTGAACACTTTTGTGTGGCAAAAAAAGCAAATATGATTTGTTTACTGATTCTAAGTTTACTTATTCTACTATTAGAGTCAGCAGCGCAACACGCACATGTCATACTGCCCATAGTATACACATATCATGATCTGATATGGAAGACATTGGTGAAGACATTTGTTTTTAGAGGATTTTTTTGCACACAAAAATGTTCTTAGAGCTTCGAATGATTACAGCTGAACCACTGAAGGCACATTGACAGTTTTGACGGTGTTTTCTGGTTCCTTTTCTGGATTTTGAGCATCTTAAGATCGTTGCTGTCTATAGAGGTCGAGGGAGCTCGCAGATTTCATCTAAAACATCTTCATTTGTGTCCTGAAGATGAATGAAGGTCTCAGGGAATCGGAATGATTTGAAAGTGAGAAATGAATAACAGAATTTTAATTTCTGAGTAAACTAACCTAACAGGTGTCCTGGAGAGATCTAGTTCAGACTAAATAATTAATGTCAGAAGTTTTGGATGAATTAAACTACATAGCTCACTGATTCTACCCATTAGAGTCAGCAGCGCCACACGCAAACATGGAGCTGTAGTAAACACACATCATGATCTGATATGGAAGACATTGGCCAAAGTAAATTGGGTTTACAGTTAAACCATTGAAGTCACGTTGACTGTTTTGAAAATGTTTTTGTTTCCTTGTCTGGACTTTGAGCATCCCTGGAATGCTGCTATCAATGGAGGATTAGAGAGCTTCAGGATATCATCTAAAATATCCTAATTTGTCTTCTGAAGATGACTGAGGGTCTCAGGGAATTGGAACGAAATGAATAACAGAATTTTCATTTCTGAGTGAACTAACCCTTTAACATATGCCATATCACACACTTCTTCTGGGTCTTAATTTACTCAGTCATGCAATAAGTGTCCCCAGATCTGAGTTGTTACCTCTCTGATTTAGTGAGTGTTACATTCTCCATGTAGTTCATCCCTGAAGGGGCATAATCCCAAACCATCTCCTCAGCAGCAATGTAGAAACGTCTCTCAGTGCCAGGCACCTCAGGTGGAGCCGCTGGAGACCCACAGCCCGAGACCTCGTAGAAAGCCTGCATTCCGGCTGCTCACGGGACCATTAAAGAGAGAGAGAGAGAGAGAGCTTCAGCAATCCTATAAATAAAAGTCTGCTGGTTTGCATATACAGTGCTCAGTATAAATGCGAACACCTCTTTTTGAACATTTTTATCCATTTCTCATTGAATATAGACAATAATTCCTGGAGTAATTAGATAAAAGAGCTTTAGTTATAGTCATCAATATAAGAGTTTGTTCACTAAACATCTTTAGGAATAGAAACACATTTAAATAAACAAAAACTTCTACTAAATGTGATATTCTGATTTGATAATCTGCCAATGGAGTAAGCAGAATAATTTAGTTTTTCATTTTGACCTTAGATTATTATGCTCACCCCATTGGTAGATTATTTAGTTGTTTTAAGGATGATTTCACTTAATTTGGTCATATTATTTCTTCAAACAAGACATTTTTACTCATTTAGAAAAATGAAGAATTTTTTTGATATTTGGACTAGAAACAAGATTAAAAAAAGTCTAAATAAGGGGGGAAAAAAGCTTAACGGGATGGTTCACAAAGAAATCTAAAAATGACTCCTTATTTACAATCCCTCGAGCAGTTCCAAACCTTTATGAGTTTCTTTTTTATGTTGAACACAAAACAAGATGTTCTAAAGAAAGATGGAAACCTGTAACCTGTACAGTTTTGAAAAAAATACTATGGAAGTCAATGGTTACAGGTTTCCTGCTTCCTTCAAAAGATCTTCTTTTATGTTCAACAACAGAAAGAAACTCAAACAGGTTTGAAACAAGCTGAAAACCCTAATAAGTTGACTGAACTAAATGAATTGAGTAAACTCGTTGCTTCAATTTAATTGAGTAACAGAGTCTCCAAAAACTTGCATATTTAAGTTTATTTAACTTGCCGGTTTGGTAGATTATACTTAAATTGTTCAGTTCAGTGTGTGCGTGTCTGTGTGTGTAATTATATACTATAAAAGAAAAATAAGTAGCCATTTATTCCCATTATGGTGAATAATTATACATGAAGCCTTGTTTTCTGATAAAAAAAGACTAAAAGGTTGCACATATTAGAATTTTACAGTCAAGACTACAATAAAAATGGATTGTGATTTTGGGCTTACTATACTTGAAATCTTAAGTTTATGCATTTTCATTGTATACAAGTTAAATTAACACATATTTTTAGGTTACAGGACCAAAATGCTAAATTTTAAGTAATGTTCAGTCAACTTTACTTGATTGTTTAAGTGAAGACAACATTAGGGTTTACAGCATAAAGGGAGAGAAAATAATGACATACTTAACATTTTTGGATGAACTATGCCTTTAAAATAGGGGTGGGCGATATGACCTAAAATTAATATCACGGTATTTTTCATCTTTTGAACGGTGACGGTATAATATCATGGTATTACTTTCAATAGCAAAATAATATACATCTCAAGGAAGAACGGACAAAAGAAAGTCTCACTTCTATCACTCTTTAAAAGTTTTGGTTTGGGTCATTGTAAATGCTCAGTCTCGTTATGAGCTGATCTTCATTTCTCTGTGTTGGTGGAATAAAGCAGGCGAGTCAGCCGCACCAATTTATGAGCAGACAGAGCAGGGTTCTCATGATGACCACCAGCGCAATTCCGCTCTTTGTTATGAGCCGTAGTTTCAGTGTAAACTTATTAAAGGTGAGTTTCTTTGGCGATGATGTGTACAGTGTTAGATTTTATATTTAGCGGACATTTGCGCTGAACACGCGGTGAATGCAACGCATCGAGATTCGGGCACCTTCTCCGAAAACACTCGATTGATTTCAGCTGGCGGATCAACATTTACCTCATGTCATGATCGCTGTCATCTGCGCCATTATTATTATTATAACTTTAGGTGAGGTTTGCAAACCTGTGCACTTTTCACTCTTCAGCCATTTGCATTTCCTGCAGTAACAAAAGCTCCCTGTTATCTGACAGCGGGAAGCGTTGAGTGACTGACAGCTAATATGAACCAATACAGCAGCAGGGTAGAGCGATTCAGCAAGTTTTTAGAGAAAATCAAATCAGATTGCACTACAACCATTATATTCAGACACACAAATGCTCCCAAATATATTATGAGGGCGCATAGATTAAATTTCGGGCGCTCATGCGACCAAAATGGTTGCAATTTCGAGCCCTGTAGTATAAGGACATGTATTCAGACCACAACTGAACGTTTGAAGAAAATTGAATGCCTTATTATTTAGAATTAGCTATTATTGATGTAAATGCAGCCGTTCAAGGCGCATAATTGATTTATTACGGTATTGACGGTATTAGAAAATCCATGTCGTGGCGCAATGTCACACCGGTGTTGACTATGACACCGGTGTACCACCCACCCCTACTTTAAAATGATAAACACATTAACTCCTACCAAGCACAAACAATGCTATCTATTTATCTTCAAATCACAGTGTATCAACATCACACATATAAACACATAAGCATCGAAACCAAAAGTGTTCTTGCACAGGATTAACACACACAAAAAACAATGCTTTTAGAAAAGTAGTATGTAAAGTAGTCAGTGTTGGGTTTCACAAGAGTTTTTCTCTCATCCTAGTCCAAATATCTAAAAATTCTTAAGTCCCTTATTTATCAGGGGTCGCCACAGCGGAATGAACCGCCAACTATTCCAGCATTTGTTTTACGCAGCGGATGCCCTTCCAGTTGCAACCTAGTACTGGGAAACACCTATCCACACTCACAAACTCATACACTATGGTCAATTTAGTTCATCCAGTTGCCCACTGGCCCAGAACTGCCCACTGGCCCAGCTGGGACTTGAACCAGTGACCTTCTTGCTGTGAGGCCACAGTGCTAACCATTGTGCTGCCCTAAAAAATATAGTCTCTTTTTTAAAAAATAATATGTCAAAATTAAGTGAGTTTTTCATTAAAACAAGCAAAATAATCTCTCAAAGCGGAAAGCAAAACAATCTTACTACAACCCCATTGGCAGATTGGAAAAACTCACTTACTTTTAACTTATTATTTCTGAAAACAAAGACCATATGTTTTGGTTTTCTAGAAAATGCATCTTGATTTAAGAATGTTTAGATATTTGGACAAGTAAGGCTTCAAAAGATGCCAGTGGTAAAATAGTGCAGTTACTACCTTGTACATGATCGTTGACTTGACAGCTTAACAGCCATCTCCCTTTAGTTCTCGGGATCATGGTTGCAGTGACAAAAGTGGCAGGAAACAGACTGAGTACATCTGTGCGGTGCATGCGATCCATCAGTGTGTGCCCGTGGAAATACGCTGAATGAATGTCCACCTCGTTACCAATGCCAAACAGATGCCATGACACAGGACGCTCCGCACACACGTTCAGTGAAGGCAAATTACCATAAACATACCCATTGATTGCTAATAGGAGAAGAAAAGATGAAAGAACAAGTTGAGAAAGTGACATTGAGAAGAAAAAAGAGGTAAAACTTTATAATAACTACACACTATGAATCATTTACTAAGCATTAGCATCCATTGAATTCATTATTTGTTAAGCATTAACTCTACATTAATAAACGTTAGTAAAAAGTTTATAACTGCAGCTACAAATGCTGTATTCTTGACTTATAAGCACCTATATAATGTGCTTTGTTGATCATTTATTTTTCATTACTAAATTAAGAACCACGTTATTTACAAAGCATTTGTATTTGAGAGTGTAACACTTTATAATAACTACATACTATGAATCATTTATTAAGCATTAGCATCTAGTGAATTCATTATATGTTAAGCATTAACTCTACATTAATAAACGTTAGTGAACAGTTTATAACTGCAGCTACAAATGCTGTATTCCTGACTTATAAACACCTATATAATGTGCTTAATAATTGTATTTTCATACTTAGTTACTGATTTATTTTTCATTACTAAATTAAGTATTGCATTATTTACAAACCAGTTGTATTTAAAGTAGTTGAGGGTTTTTAGGATCATTCAGAATGAGTTAGTAAATGATTAATAAACTATTGAAATCAACATTTATATATCTTATTATTCAGGCATATATTAATAGTTAACTAATATGTTATTAAACGCTTTATTAACTCAACTTCATGCAGTTTTGTGACCTAATCTAAAGTGAGGACTGTTTATGCTTTATAAATCCATTATAAATGACAAATAAAGGCTCAGAATCAAATGAACAATAACTTTGCGATCTTTTCTAAAAAATAAAATTACTGTAAAGTTTAAACATTGCCAAATAACAGGAGTGTCAAGACATAAAACTGGATAAAACAACAACAATATAATAATTTAACACTATAATAAGATGTAATGTTTAAACTCTACAGCAATTTTATTTTAGATAAGGTTGCAAAGATTTATTTTTTATTTGAAGTTCAGTTTTATTTGTGTATCTTTAAATGAAAAGGAATGAATAATTTAATTTTTAGAATTTAACTGAGCCTTTATTTGTCATTTATAAAGCATGAATAGTCCTCACTTTAGATTAGGTCACAAAACTGCATGAAGTTGAGTTAATAAAGCATTTAATAACATATTAGTTAACTATTAGTATATGCCTGAATAATAGGATATATAAACGTTGATTTTAATAGTTTATTAATCATTTACTAACTCATTCTGAATTATCCTGAAAACCCTCAACTACTCTTAAATACAACTGGTTTGTAAATAATGCAATATTTAATTTAGTAATGAAAAATAAATCAATAACAAAGTATGAAAATACACTTATTAAGCACATTATAAATATGATTATAAGTCAAGAATAGAGCATTTGTAGCTGCAGTTATAAACTGCTTACTAACGTTTATTAATGTAGAGTTAATGCTTAACATATAATAAATTCACTATTTGCTAATGCTTAATAAATTATTTATAGTGTGTAGTTATTATAAAGTGTTACCAAAAAAGGTTTTATAACTAGCTTATTAATAAATATTAGGACTATTAATGATGCTCACAAACAGCTGCATTGTACTTTTAGAGTGCAAATGCTTTTCTTAGATTTTTTTGTCTCGTTTCTAGTCCAGACATCTACAAATTCTTAAATCAAAAGCTTTTTTCTAGACAAGCAAAACATCTGGTCTTGTTTTTAAGCAATAATATATCAAAATTAAGGGAATTTTTATTTTTACAAGCTAAATAATCCACTAATGGGGTGAGCAAAATAATCTTGCTTTTTTCCTTTTGACGTAAGTTGATCTTGTTTCTCCTGCTTGTTTTAAATAAAAACTGATTGATTTTAACATATTATTGCTTAAAACAAGACTATATTTTTACTTGTCTAGAAAATGCTGCTTGATTTAAGATTTTGTAGATGTCTGGACTAGAAACAAGACAAAAAAATCTAAGAAAAGCTTTTTTTTTTTTTACAGTGTGAAGAAATCAAAAGGAAAACTAAACTTTTCTGAATGCCTGTGCATACTAACTAGAAGGTACTTTCCACCAGACTGCCAAAAACATGTGTCATCAGCTAAAAATGATAAAACCAAGTAAACAGTACAGCGGTTACAGCAATAACGGCTGAAAGAAATACAAAGCTAATGTTGTAATGTTGATTAGAAATTGTTTAGATTTAGAAATCGTTCATTCATTCATTTTCTGTTCGGCTTCGTCCCTTTATTCATCAGGGGTCGCCACAGTGGAATGAACCGCCAACTATTCCAGCATATGTTTTACACAGCGGATGCACCTCCAGCTGCAACCCAGTACTGGCAAACATCCATACACACTCATGCACACATACACTACAGCCAATTTAGATTATTCAGTTCCCCTATAGCACATGTGTTTGGACTGTGGGGTAAACCGGAGCGCTCAGAGGAAATCCACGCCAACACGGGGAGAACATGCAAACTCCACACAGAAATGCCAAATGACCCAGCCGGGGCTCAAACCAGCGACTTTCTTACTGTGAGGCCACAGAGATAACCACTGAGCCACCATGTCGTCCATTTAGAAATAGTTTTTACTGTTAATTGCTACAAAGCAATGTAAGTCACTTTAAATGAAAGTGTCTAGCAAACACATACACGAAATGGTCAAGCTACTTAAACATAGTCAAGTAACAACCCAGTTATTACTGCATAATGTACACAGCAAAATCCTCAGAATACAATTGACTCAGTTCAGAGAGTGTTTGGTCCCTCTCTAAATTGAGCAAAAGTTACTCAGCAGCAGGGTTAAAGTTAATGAGCTTAATTAAGGTTAATTAAGTGTTAATTGAGCACTGATGATGAACACCTGCTGTTAATATGCAGAAACAGAAGAGAAACACAAAACTACAACCGACTTCAGTCACAGCCGTAGATGAAATAAACTGAAATAAAACACATCAAATCTCTCAAAATCTCAGCAGAGGATCATTAAGCAATCACGTTTGGCCTTATTTCTGCCAGACAAAATTCCATTTAGTGATATTAGTAGGAATTAACTAAGCATTTTTTACAACAACAATACAAAACACCAGCTCTGCTCTTTGTGTTTTAAGTTGTCACCATTGAGGAGAACAGTAGTTGCTTTACTTGGACTCTTTGACTTGATTTTTACTGTTAGTTTCTCTTTGCTTTCCAAATAGTGTAATGTGGTAAATATTGCATAAAGAGAGCAGTTCTGCTCTGGATAACCGATTCTGTGGTGGTTTAGTCACTGGTCAAATCAGCAAAACTGATTTTGTCCTATTAAGTTTGAACAATGTTTTATTACAAAAGTAGCGCTGTCTTAAAGGGCACCTATGGTGAAAAATCTACTTTTCAAGCTGTTTGGACAGACATATGTGCATGTATGGTGTATAGACCGTCATAGTGGGGTGATATAAACACACCCAGTGCTTTTTTTTCAATTTAACAACATAAAAATGGTGGACCAATTGGAGCGGTTTTCAGATCGACCGCAACCTTACGTAGGAGTGCGGTCCCCCCGCCCACCAATATTGATTGACAGCTGCACGTATTAACATGTCCCGGTAGTCACATGTATAATCATATAAACAAGACCAGACGTGCGCAAAGCAACCGGGAATAAAAGATCTGTTCAGTTGGCTAGGATCATCAATCATCATCAAATGTAATCAGGAGTGAGTTTTACAAGTTTAAAATGTTTTAAAACAGAGCATGTGTGTAATGAATTACAGCGATTTAGCTTAGCTTTACTTCATCAGCACAGCCGCGTGTCAGAACAATTATAAAAGAAGACGCTTCAGTCACGGTTTGTGGACGTTAAATCAGGTTTATTTTGTTGATTAACATAACAGATATCCATACAGCAGTGGAGATTAACCTGTATCCTGTCACATTTGCGTGCAAAAAGAGTGCAAAGCTAAACGGGCGCTCTGTCTGTCTGTGTGTGTGTCTGCTGCAGTGTGTGTGTGCGCGTGTGAACTTTGTGTGACCCGGCCATGCAACTGCACAATAAATACTCATTGGTAAAGTTCTTACTGTAGTATTTCTCACAAACGCTACGTGAGATCTGCTTCCTTTAAGTCTGTCTGTTGTCTGACGCTGCCGAGGGAGGAGATTAAGGCATGCAGAAAGGCACGTAGAAACGGTGGGCGGGGAGGACTCGCCTTAAAGAAGTACACCAAAACCGCCACCCAGTGCAAAAATGTATAAATAGGAATTTAATAAAAGGTATAATAAGAACGCTGTTTAAGAACGTGCTCAAATGTTCACGGGAAATGGACGTTTTCAAAATTTCAGTACCGATTAGTGTTGAATTCCAGTATTGTCACAACCCTAATATATATAGTTACAGTAATAGTGCCACAGCTGTAAGGGCAGACTTATCACTAGTAGATATATTAAGGAAAAATTAAATGTTAAAATGTTGAGTAAAATTTTTTAATCACTTATTTTGATTTGTTCAACTGCTGCACTGTCACTTTAAATGAAAGTGTCTAGCAAACACATACATATTAAGTAACAACCCAGTTAACCTATGTAAAAGGTGAATGTTTAGCCTTGACTTACAGTGCATAAGGTTGGACTCTCTGAACTCCTCGTCTGCGTCTTCCATAAATGTTTTTGTTTCGTCTGGGTCAGAGCAGAACTTTTCGATATTCTCCTCTAAGTACCAGCTTAAGTTCTCATCAACCACACTGAACATCACAATGAAGTCTTCATCCACATCAGAGCGCTTATTACTGGAGTTCAGAGTGCCTGAGACAAAGAAAAAGAAAAACAATTACATATATATATAATTAATTAGATATATAAATAAACACACACACACATTCGTACAGCTATCTTAATGGGCACTTCCCATAGCGGTAAGAATGTTTTTACCATACAGACTGTATGTATATTCTGTCCCCCAACCCTTATTGAAACGCTCTGCACTTTCATATTTTCGAAATTCCTAATACAGTATCATTAATGAGCCATTTTTCTAATAGGGACCTAAAAGAAATGCTCCCTCATATCCTCAAAATGTACTTGTATTGCTATACTTGGGGGGACATTTGGTCACCGCAGCATCATAAACACAAGGTACACACAGACACACACAGTTCTTTCCGGATCTCAAATCTGATTGGATGAGAGCCTTTTCCAGCTGCATGATATTCTCAATCCAGGGTCATTGGAAATATGTTCCCAGGGTTACATTTTTGAGAAACGACAAATATGTACCCTGGATTATGTTGAACCATCCCAGTTATTAACGTCTATACAGACTGCAACCCTAAATCCAACCATAATCGTTATTAACTTCTACACCTTCCCGGACCCTAAACCCAACCAGCCCAGTTATTAACGTCTACACCTTCCCCAACCCAAATCCCAACCATCCCAGTTAATAACTTCTACACCTTCCCCGACCCTAAACACAACCAGCCGTTAATAACTTCTACACCTTCCCCGACCCTAAACCCAACCATCCGTTATTAACATCTACACCTTCCCCGACCCTAAACCCAACCAGCCCAGTTAATAACTTCTACACCTTCCCCGACCCTAAACCCAACCAGCCCAGTTATTAACTTCTACACCTTCCCCAACCCTAAACCCAACCAGCCGTTATTAACTTCTACACCTTCCCGACCCTAAACCCAACCATCCCAGTTATTAACGTCTACACCTTCCCCAACCATAAACCCAACCATCCCAGTTATTAACATCTACACCTTCCCCGACCCTAAACCCAACCATCCCAGTTATTAACATCTACACCTTCCCCGACCCTAAACACAACCATCCGTTATTAACGTCTACACCTTCCCCGACCCTAAACCCAACCATCACAGTTATTAACTTCTACACCTTCCCCAACCCTAAACCCAACCATCCGTTATTAACGTCTACACCTTCCCCAACCATAAACCCAACCATCCCAGTTATTAACATCTACACCTTCCCCGACCCTAAACCCAACCATCCCAGTTATTAACATCTACACCTTCCCCGACCCTAAATCAAACCATCGTTATTAACTTCTACACCTTCCCCGACCCTAAACCCAACCATCCGTTATTAATGTCTACACCTTCCCCGACCCTAAACCCAACCATCCGTTATTAATGTCTACACCTTCCCCAACCCTAAACCCAACCATCCGTTATTAACGTCTACACCTTCCCCGACCCTAAACCCAACCATCCCAGTTATTAACTTCTACACCTTCCCCGACCCTAAACCCAACCATTCCAGTTATTAACTTCTACATCTTCCCTGACCCTAAATCAAACCATCGTTATTAACTTCTACACCTTCCCCGACCCTAAACCCAACCATCCGTTATTAATGTCTACACCTTCCCCGACCCTAAACCCAACCATCCGTTATTAATGTCTACACCTTCCCCAACCCTAAACCCAACCATCCGTTATTAACGTCTACACCTTCCCCGACCCTAAACCCAACCATCCCAGTTATTAACTTCTACACCTTCCCCGACCCTAAACCCAACCATCCCAGTTAATAACTTCTACACCTTCTCAACATCTCATTGACATCTTGCATGGTTCAATGGGATATCGATAACTGTTATGCCTCTAACTTACTACAAGTTACGCCTCTTCATCTTACGGCCCCCTTTTGCAGTCCGCAGACAGATACACTTGGACAAACCACCTGTAGAAACACTCTTCTCTCTCTCTCAAAACAAAACACCCTCTCCTTACTCTAACACTTAATTCTCTGAGCACTAACAGTTCCTCTGTGTAATCAGCAAATTTGACTAAATAGGCTACAACACCCTGTGCTTCAAAACTAGTATTCAATGAGTAGGATACGATCAGTTTACCTGCAAAGAAAAAAACAGTCAGCTGAACACTTGATTAGAGGTTGTGTGTGTGTGTGTGTGAGTACTGTACCTTTCTTGCAGGTGAGTAAAGCTCCTATAAGGCCTGATGCGATGTCTTTAGGCGCATCTCCATGTGAATGGTAAACCCAGGTGAGACAGCTGGCATCTTTTTCAGTTGGAGCGTACTCTGGTTTTACCACCCAGGTGTAAGTGTAGCTCTCACCTGGAGCCACCGCATCATCTTTCTTATCATGACCAGAGGTGCCATCTGGATACAGCGCTCCTGAAACACAGAAATATCAGTTTAATTAAAAGCAAAAGAACGTATCCAATCTGATTTAGTTGATAATGCAGTTTGACTTAAACTTCAGGGTTCAAAACATTTTTACTACTAAAATTCCAGGACAGACTTTTACAAAACCTTCAGGTAAATATTCATGACCTAATGTTTCATGTAATGTCTACGTACGCGTTCAAATTTATTACAGCACACAAAAAATTGTGACAATCTATATTGTTTATGTTTATATCTGCAAATCAGTATAGAGAATATTAAGTTTTACTTTGATTTATTAAAGTTTGGCTGAGGTACAGCCTCTGAACTCATTTTAGGTCGACTTTGCTATGTTAGCGACATCATACCTTTTGAACAAAATTGAATATTAAAATTCTGCTTAGTCATTTCTGTGCAGCTCAGGCCATAGATTATCTGAGCCAAATCTGGGAAATATGATTCAGTTTTGAAGGATGAGTATCAATTATTACTGTCCTCTTCAAAATGGTCACAGCTGTAATAAGTGGAGTTTTAATGTAGTGTTGGTTTAAATCAGCATGATCAGTGAAACCTTTTGTACTTTCATTTTTCTAGCAAATGGCTCAGCAGTTGTAGCAGTTTAAATGTTAAAGTTTTGGTCTGCTGGTGGCGCTATACAGTTAGTTCTAGAGACTCCGAATTTGGTCAGTTGACTTCTTTTGACCCCCACAACAATTGTGCCAATTGTACAATTGTTAAACAAATTTCCAAAAACATTTTGGGTTTATTTGTTTTTCCAAAACCTTTCCATGCCTGGAAAACATCTTGTCAAAACTCCATGACTTTTCCAGGTTTTCCAGGACCTTGTTAAATGTATATATGTATATATATATTTATAAGAAGAAGGAAGGAAAAATATCTAAGGATTTAATAATAATGTGGAGATATCAATGAAAGTTGTCATGTAGAAAATAAACATTAGATAATTTGGTGTGAATACTGTGCATTAAAGGGAGAGTTCACCCAAACACAAACGTTTACTCATTATTTACTCACCCTCAAGAGGTTCCAGACATTTATGAGTTTCCCTTTTCTCTTAAACACAACACAATATGTTTTGAAGAATGCAGAAAACATCTACCCATTGACTTTCGTTGTAAGTCAATGGTTACAGGTTTCCAGCTTTCTTTAAAATAGCATCTTTTGTGTTCAATAGAAATAAGAAACTCATAACGGTTTAAAAGAAGTAAAGGGTGAGTAAATGATGACAAAATGTTCATTTTTAAGTAAACTATCCCTTTAACATTCCTCACACCTAAAAATGTGGGAAAGTTTATTTCTCTCTTAACTCTAAAAATGAATATTCTGTGTCAGCGCAAGTGAACTGTAGTCATCATGTTTGATCACTTGTGACTGTGACTGGTACAATGGTCTCATTCCCACAGTAATTGCTGTAATTCCAACCACTGCAGACTAGGGTGTGTCCTATTCTGGGGTCTTCAATTCAAACGACCCCTTTGTTCCCCACAGGGCATGAACTAACTTTCTGAATCCTTGACCCATTGATAAGGGGTTGGCCCTTATCTATTCAAATGACCCCTTAGTTCCCCACAGGGCATGACCTCTGACCCCAGATCTAGCATTCCGCTCCATGCACATACCCATTGTTTACTTCCAACACCTGGCTAGGAGTGCACCAGCTGTTCTTCAATTCATACTTAAACTGAAATGTAAGTCCACACTAGGTTTGAATTATTTTCTTACTTAGATTTTTTTTGTCAAGTTTCTAGTCCAAATATTTAAAAATTATTAAATCAAGAAGTATTTTCTAGACAGGCGAACCATAATATCTTGTTTTAAGAAATAATATGCCAAATTGTAGTGAGCAAAATAATCTGCCAATAGGGTGAGCAAAATAATCTTATGCCAAAATGAAAAACAAAATTATTTTGCTTACTCCATTGGCACATTATTTTGCTTTTGCATTAAAATGTCTTCAAAAACAAACATTTTTAGGCCTAAAAATTTCTTAAATTCACATAAATCATTTTAAACAGGTATATGTGAAGCTGCCCATTACACATCAATCCAATACACATCCAATCGCCAACAAAACATAGCAACCACATAGCAAAACTATATTCAGAACTAATATTATTGTGTCTGTTGTGCATACCTTTAGTTTTTAAAGAGTATTTTTTGAAGTTATATTGAAAAAAATGTATGTATACAACTATGGTCTGCTTGTTTTGACACATTATTTAAAATATGTGGCTAAGAAATGACTTATTAGAATGTTTGTTGATGGGGCAAGAGTTTTTTTTCTTCAGTCTGGTGATTAAAAATATCCTTAGTGTTTAGTCTGAAATTTCATCATGGTCTCAAAAAGGTCTTTAAAAGCCTTAAATTTGACTTGGTGAAACCTGCAGAAACCCCGTTTAAGGAAAAACCCATTTAAATTTGGCGCATTATTTCTTAAAACAAGACAATTTTTTTGTTTGTCTAGAAAAGATTTAAGTATTTTTTTAGATATTTGGACAAGAAACAAGAGAAAAATGTAAGTAAGAAAAGCCCTTATTGCAATGTAGCTTACCACATGTTCTTAAAGGGATATTCATTCATTTTCTTTTCGGCTTAGTCCCTTTATTAATCCAGGGTCGCCACAGCAGAATAAACTGCCAACTTATCCAGCATATGTTTTATGCAGCGGATGCCCTTCCAGCTGCAACCCATCTCTGGAAAGCATCCAAACACACTCATTGATACTCATCCACTACGGACAATTTAGCCTACCCAATTCACCTGAACTGCATGTCTTAAGGGAAACCAGAGCACCCAGAGGAAACCCATGTGAACGCAGGGAGAACATGCAAACTCCACACAGAAATGCCAACTGACCCAGCCGAGGCTCGAACCAGTGACCTTCTTGCTGTGAGGCGATTGTGCTACCCACTGCGCCACCTTGACGCCATTATTATTATTATTCTATTTTTAAATATTTTTAATTATTATAAATTCTAACTGAGGCAAGTTGAATGTGCTGGCCAGTTTGTTATTCATAAATGACAACTGGCTACGGTATTTAATTTAAAATCTTAACAGATTACTGTTTTATTTTTCCCAATGATGTAATAAATTATGTATATAACACTCAATGTTTTATGGAAGCTAAGCCTTCAACATATGCAGAAATATACAGTACTAGCATTACCACCCTGACTACATGAATATGTTTACACAATAACTCCTATTCACTATTCAGAAACGAGACCTGCGCAGTCCTCATGCAGAAATAAGAGGTAACTTATTGCTCAGCAGGCTTTAAAATGTTTGAGTGAGGTGAGTGATTTATTTAATAATGAAACTATGCTCAGTTTGCAAGAACTAAGACAAAAGTTTGATTTACCTAAAACACTTGTTTTTAAATATCTTCAAATAAGAAATTTTATTAATAAAACACAGCATCATTATCCCGTTTTGCCAGATATATCGTCTTTAGAATATATTACTTTCAACTAGGGGTGGGCGATATGACCTAAAATTAATATCACGGTATTTTTCATCTTTTGAACGGTGACGGTATAATATCATGGTATTACTTTCAATAGCAAAATAATATACATCTCAAGGAAGAATGGACAAAAGAAAGTCTCACTTCTATCACTCTTTAAAAGTTTTGGTTTGGGTCATTGTAAATGCTCAGTCTCGTTATGAGCTGATCTTCATTTCTCTGTGTTGGTGGAATAAAGCAGGCGAGTCAGCCGCACCAATTTATGAGCAGACAGAGCAGGATTCTCGCGATGACCACCAGCGCAATTCCGCTCTTAGTTATGAGCCGTAGTTTCAGTGTAAACTTAGTAAAGGTGAGTTTCTTTGGCGATGATGTGTACAGTGTTAGATTTTATATTTAGCGGACATTTGCGCTGAACACGCGGTGAATGCAACGCATCGAGATTCGGGCACCTTCTCCGAAAACACTCGATTGATCTCAGCGGGCGGATCAACATTTACCTCATGTCATGATCGCTGTCATCTGCGCCATTATTATTATTATAACTTTAGGTGAGGTTTGCAAACCTGTGCACTTTTCACTCTTCAGCCGTTTGCATTTCCTGCAGTAACAAAAGCTCCCTGTTATCTGACAGCGGGAAGCGTTGAGTGACTGACAGCTAATATGAACCAATACAGCAGCAGGGTAGAGCGATTCAGCAAGTTTTTAGAGAAAATCAAATCAGATTGCACTACAACCATTATATTCAGACACACAAATGCTCCCAAATATATTATGAGGGCGCATAGATTAAATTTCGGGCGCTCATGCGACCAAAATGGTTGCAATTTCGAGCCCTGTAGTATAAGGACATGTATTCAGACCACAACTGAACGTTTGAAGAAAATTGAATGCCTTATTATTTAGAATTAGCTATTATTGATGTAAATGCAGCCGTTCAAGGCGCATAATTGATTTATTACAGTATTGACGGTATTAGAAAATCCATGTCGTGGCGCAATGTCACACCGGTGATGACTATGACACCGGTGTACCGCCCACCCCTACTTTCAACCATTTTGATGGGGGCGGCCAAATTTCTTTATTTTACAGATTAATTTCAGCTAATTGCAAGGAAAGTACAGAAAGTAAACATTTGGCATGGTGAGAGATATGAGAGAGAGTATCACAGAAGATGAGTGGCAGAGTATCTGTCTGAAGGCACAAACCCAGACAATTAATACACGATTTAAACTTCTGCAATATAAACGGAATATGAGACTGTACATAACTCCAGAATTACTTTACAAATTTAATGTAGGGCATTGGTTGCGGGAATTGTCTCAGTGTTTGGCTTCAGAAAAATTAACTTATACAGTCAAGAGAAAACCTGAAAAGTTTTTCAAAATTTGGGATCCCTTTGTAGGTTCCCTGAAGGAAGCTGATACAAATCACTTCTCTGCATAACTTGTATTACCTGCTATTGATAGACTGTGGTTGTTATATGATGTTCCTTTACATTGTATCTGTAAGTTCGTGCATTTACTTATATGTTTGCATACTTTTATTATTTTTTTATGTATTTCTTGTATTTAAAAATATATATTTTTTATTGTTTTATTTTTATTTATTTATTATTAATATTATTTATTTATTTATTTATTTATTTATTTATTTACTTATTTATTTATTATTATTATTATTATTATTTATTATTATTATTTATTATTATTATTATTATTATTTATTATTATTATTTATTATTATTTATTATTATTTTTATTATTATTATTGTTTATTATTATTAGTATTAATTATTATCATTATTAATATTACTTATTATTTTTATTATTATTATTATTATTTATTTGTATTATTATTATTATTATTTATTATTATTATTATTTATTATTATTATTTATTATTATTTTTATCATCATCATTATTATTATTATTTTTATTATTATTATTTTTTTTATTATTATTATTTATTATTATTATTATTATTTTTTTAAATTATTATTATTATTATTATTATTGTTTTTATTTATTATTATTATTATTATTATTATTATTATTATTATTATTATTATTATTATATTTTTGTATGTTTGGTTTTGATTTTTGTTATACATGTTAAAAGCTACTAAAATCAACAAAGACAGAGTTAAAAAAAACAACAACTTATTGCTCAGCATAACTGAGCACACCCCATTTTGAAAATAAATATTTTGATCATTTCTCAGTGAATATATGTCATTAATTTTGGTGCATTTGAAGAAAACAGATTTATTAAACAAATATTTTAATAAAATAATGTTTTAGTGACCGAAAATCTTTAGAAATAGAAAGAGAATACATTTAAATTCATGCAAAATAATTGCAACAAAATTGAATATGTTTTTTCTCTTGAATTTTGCTTTTTTTAAATATTTGTCCCTAACATACAAACTTGAGTGTACTAATTTTGGACTGCTATCACAAGTTATTTTCTTAGATTAGCTCCCGATTTGGCTTCAGTACTGGCTAATCTAATGTAGATGCACACATATCATATTGTAAAGAAAATATTCATTTAACTGAGAGATTTGTGAGGGGTGCACTCATATATGCTGTTAAACACTGTATATCTAAGCATAATATTTTAAAATGATGTTAAAATGTAAATGGTAACAAAGATATAAACATTCAAACAAATCTTTGCACATCACATAACAGTTTGATATATGAGCTATGAAAGTAGTTGCTTCAGGAAGCAGATTTATGCTGTCTCAGGTCATTTCCATGTGCTGAACTTTGAACTTCTGTCTCACAACGTGCATTTTGACACCTTTTCTTTTGTTTATTGTGCTGTTACTGCTTTATGGGATGTATGTCAGGGCGCTCTATTGATGTCATAATTCCAAGATAAGCTGAGACAGTATGTAAAGGCATAGTTCTGCCAAAAATAAAAATGTCCTGCTAATTAACTCAATCACAGGTTCTCCAAGATGTAGGTGACCTTTTTTCTTCAGTAGAACATTAAAGACGATTTTGAGTTGAATCTGATGGTGAGGGATATAACGGCAGTGATTGGTGACAGGTTTAAACGAGTTCAAATCAATAGCCGTGGCTCCTGAAGACCCACTGAGGTATTGTGAAGCCAAATGATCGTTCTGTGTAAGAAACTGAACATTATTTACAATATTATTAGCTTTAATCCATAGCCTGGACAAACAGATATCAACGTATGCGTGACTAATCTGATTGTAGTCCAGGCACTTTGATGACGAATGTACGAGAGAATCTTAATTTCATACACCAGGGTTTCTGCAGGCTTCACAAAGTGACATTTATGATTTTTAAGACCATTATGAACGAAATTTCAGACTTATACAGACCTTTTTTTATATCATAATTTGTTATGTCTTAGCCACATATCTTAAATAAATTGTTTCTTCACACATTTCTCAAACTATCTTAAAAAAATCTATAATAAAAACTATAATAAACTAAATGTGGGATGACACGGTGGCTCAGTGGTTAGCACTGTCGCCTCACAGCAAGAAAGTCGCTGGATCGAGTCCTGGCTGTGTCAGTTAGCGTTTCTGTGTGGAGTTTGCATGTTCTCCCTTTGGTGCTCCGGTTTCCCCCACATGCACTATAGGGGAATTGAATGAACTAAAATGGCCGTAGTTTATGAGTGACTGTGTGAATGAGTGTGTATGGATGTTTCCCAGTACTGGGTTGTAGCTGGAAGGGCATCCGCTGTGTAAAACATATGCTGGATAAGTTGGCGGTTCATTCCGCTGTGGCGACCCCTGATGAATAAAGGGACTAAGCTGAAGGAAAATGAACGAATGAATAAACTAAATGTGTGCACAACAGCCTGTCCAGGTCAGTGTCCTCACCATATATAGACTGTAAATACACAAGGAACATTTAAACAAATATTATTGTAAGGATGCTAATTAAATCCTATAACTAAATATAGTTATAAAAGGAGTTTTGCTAAAAGTTCTATCGAGGTTGATTGTTGGTGATTTGGGCGGCACGGTGGCTCAGTTGTTGCGCACTGTGGCCCCACAGCAAGAAGGTCATTGGTTTAAGTCCCAGCTGGGCCAGCTGGCATTTCTGTCTGCAGTTTACATGTTCTCCCCGTGTGGGTTTCCTCCGGGTGCTCCGGTTTACCCCACAGTCCAAACACGTGCAGTATTAGTGAACTGGATAAACTAAATAGGCCGTAGTGTATAGGTGTTTGCCAGTACTAGGTTGCGGCTAGAAAGGCATTCGCTGTGTGAAACATATGCTGGAATAGTTGGCGGTTCATTCCGCTGTGGCGACTGATAAATAAGGGAAGAAAAATGAATGAATGAATGTTGGTGATAGGATGTGTGTTGGCCCGATAGTGTAGTTTTACCCAAAACTGAGACTTTATTTAAGACCTACAAAACAACATTCCAGTGAATTTAAGACTTTTTAAGGACTAAAATTTAGTTTTGTGAATTTAGTGAAGTTTATTCATGAACTAATTTCGAGATGATCACGTGCTTATGATTGCTTGCAGCCGGCCCCGCATTATTCAATTTATGATTCACCAATCAGACGATTCCTAAGCCACTATAAATACCCTGAGTTCCATATAACAGCCATCTTAGTTTTGAAGAATCCCCCCTTCCACCCCAACTCCTCCTCTTTTCCTAGATGGGTGGTACGGTGGACCAATGGTTAGCACTGTTGCCTCGCAGCAAGAGCGTCACTGGTTGTAGTCCTTACCAAGCCAGCCAACGTTTCTGTGCGGAGTTTTCACATTCTCCCCGTGCTCATGTGGGTTCCCGCCGGGTCCCCCGGTTTCCTCCCACCGTCCAAAACATGCAACTTAAGTTAATTAACTAATCCAAATCGGCACCATAGACATGCTCCTAGTAAGTAGTTATCTCTTAAGAGCAATCACTATCTGTTAATTAGCTACTACAGCAGGGGAGTTCTCCAGATCTACCTGAGCTCAAACTCCCCTCTCGCCTTGCAAACGGGAGGGAGCCCCAGGCTCGAGGATCTGATGAGCTCAGGGCTCTCTCCCAGGACAGCATGCCAAACAAGCTTTATAATCAATCATCAGCTAAGTGTGAACTCTTGAAAGACTTTTTAAAATCCCACGCACACCCTGTTACACGGATTGATTGTGTCGATTCACAAGACCTCAGTGTGTCATCGGGTGCCACGGCTATTGATTTGGACTTGTTTGTATGAGTTTATTTTTAATCAAATAAACCTGTCACCATTCACTGCCATTATATCAATCCCTTATCACATTCAGCTAAAAATCTTGGACATATTTAACTGGAAATGTTCATTTTTGGGTGAACTAAGCCTTTATGGATGAGAAAAAGAAGTGATAGAGATAAGAAAATGTGTCTAAAACCTTCTGAATCCTTCTTATAAAACACTCCGTGTGGATGGAGAGAATAAGGCCTGCTCGCAAAGTTCTTCATGTGCACCACTATGACATCATCCACTTCAGCACGTAGAATCGGTCCAAGAAATCCAAGCCAGTCAGGCTTTGATATCTCTGTGTCATAGGAGGCATCTGTATATTGTCTGTACACAGCCTTTTTGTAGACACTCCCTATTCGGGTGGGACCTTTCGACAGGAAAACAGAGGCATGTCTGTTTAAAAAAAAAGGAGAAGTTAATCACTGTTGAAACTAAAGGGAAATACCGTAATTTACCAAGTTGAGTTTACTGTTAACTATAATTATTCATGTGTATTTTTGAGTGCTTATATAAATGATTTACACACATATAATCACTTTTTATTCACAAATGAAATAGTTTATGGGTATTGTTAGTAGCATAACATAGTATTGTTAGCATCTATTGTTAGCTTTTATTAATGTGTACATTTCATAATCACATGCTAAAGTGTTTACGTATCATTTTACACCTATATGAACACTTTTATTCAGAAATAAAATTGTTCATGTGTATTATTAGCAGCATAACAGCCATATTGCTAGCAATTATTACTGTGTACGTTTCATAACATTCATAGTGTTAGCTATTATCTATGTCTACATTTTATAATCACATGCTAGTGTTTATAAATGGTTTTACTTTCATATAATCACTTTTTATTCACATATAAAAGTGTTTATTTGTATTATTAGTAGCATAACAGTCGTATTAGCATAACAGGTGCATTGTTAGCAATTATTAACTTGTATATTTCAGAGTCAAATGCTAATGTGTTTACATAAATGAGTTTACACTCATATAAACACTTTTTATTCACAAATGACATAGATTATAGGTATTACAGTACTTGTAGCATAACAGATGTATTGTTAGCAGTTCTTAATGTGTACATTTTATAACCATAAATGTTCAATCAATCAACGTTTATGCCTGATTTTACACACATTTAAACATTTTTTTTCACAGACAAAACAGTTTATGTGTACTCTCAGTAGCATATCAGTCGTATTAAAATGTTAAAACTGAAATGATTTGTAATTAATATTGTTTTACAGTCGGTTAGTAGACTGGGTGTGTCATTTTTGGTCTGTTAGTATATCAACAACTTACTCGTCTGTTTCAATGCTCCGGTTATTGATGAGGTTTAGCCCGCTGGGTGCGTAATTCCAGTCTTCCTCTCTAATGCCAATGTAATACGTCCTTTCCATACATTGAGTCCTATGGAGCGCGATCGAGGCCGTCACCAACACGCACAGCATAAACTTCATGGCTTATAGCTGTGAATGATGCCAAATACGTTAAATATAACGAGCATAACCAATGTCCGAGCCGGAGTCCGCAGGAGCCGCACGCAAACACTGATAAAATGCCACAGCACTGAGATTCTTCCGACTCCGAGATTAGACGTGACGACAAGCTCTTAAAGCGAAAGTGAAAGTCCTGAATGACTAGAGTATTCCTGCGGGCATTCCTCTAGAACTGGTATTGCGAGTAAAGCACAACACTGCTGTGTTTTAGTCACAAAGTGAACACTGAACTCTGTTTAGCGACGCGATGACGCTGCGTGAAACAAGCACGCGCTTATGGCGTCGCTTTTTTTGAATAAGCTGCTGGCATTGGGTTGGTTTACATGCCTGGTGCCTAGACTATGAATGAATAATCACTTTGTCATTAGTTTTAAACCATGTATTTCCTATTTTAAAAAAGTTTGTAGCTGTTAACTATGTTTCATTAGAGCCAATTTATTTAGATGCTACCAGTCTTGTGTAAAGTTACTAGAAAGTTCATTAAATAGGCTACTAGTTCTTAGTCTTTATTTGATAGCTACCGCACATGGAAAATACTTTACTGTAAATACTATAGTGTTTTTGATCAGTACAACATAGTGTAAGTTTATTATATTGCCCACATGAAAAAATACTATAGCAGTTTGCTGTAAATACATTGTGTTTATGAACCATACTATGGTAAAGTAAATTATACTGCCCACATGAAAAAATACTATAGTAATGTATAGTAAATGCAAGTGTTTGTGAACCATACTATGATAAAGTCTATTATACCGCCCACATGATGACGTACTGTAGTAATTTACAGTATTATATTGTTTTTTATTTTTGTCCATACTACAGTAAAGTGAATACTGGCCACATTAAAAAATACTACAGTAATTTGCAGTAAAAACTAATGTTTTTGAACCATACTATAGTAAAGTGTATTTTATTGCCAACATTTGACTATAGTAATTTACAGTAAGTACTGTAGTGTTTTTTAAACCATACTATAGTAAAGTGTATTATTCTGCAACATTTGACTATAGTAATTAACAGTAAGTACTGTAGTGTTTTTTAAACCATACTATAGTAAAGTGTATTATATTGCCAACATTGACTATAGTAATTTACAGTAAGTACTGTAGTGTTTTTTTAAACCATACTATAGTAAAGTGTATTATATTGCCAACATTGACTATAGTAATTTACAGTACGTACTGTAGTGTTATTTTTAACCATACTATAGTAAAGTGTATTATTCTGCAACATTTGACTATAGTAATTTACAGTAAGTACTGTAGTGTTTTTTAAACCATACTATAGTAAAGTGTATTATATTGCCAACATTGACTATAGTAATTTACAGTAAGTACTGTAGTGTTATTTAAACCATACTATAGTAAAGTGTATTTTATTGCCAACATTGACAATAGTAATTTACAGTAAGTACTGTAGTGTTATTTAAACCATACTATAGTAAAGTGTATTATATTGCCAACATTGACAATAGTAATTTACAGTAAGTACTGTAGTGTTTTTTAAACCATACTATAGTAAAGTGTATTTTATTGCCAACATTGACTATAGTAATTTACATTAAATACTGTTGTGTTATTTTTAACCATACTATGGTAAAGCGTATTATATTGCCAACATTTGACTATAGTAATTTCCAGTAAGTACTGTAGTGTTATTTTTAACCATACTATAGTAAAGTGTATTATATTGCCAACATTTTACTATAGTAATTTACAGTACGTACTGTTGTGCTTTTTAAACCATACTATAGTAAAGCATATTATATTGCCAAAATTGACTATAGTAATTTACAGTAAGTACTGTAGTGTTGCCGACTTGAAAAAAACAACAACATATTAATAAGTACAAATCATTATATTTTAACTATACTATAGTAAAATGCATTATATTGACATGAAAAAAATACCACAGTAATGTATAGTAAATATTAGTGTTTTTCAAACATACTGTAGTAAAGTGTATTATATTGCCCACTTGAAAAAAATACTATAGTAATATATACATTAAACACTTGTGTTTTAACCATACTATAGTAAAGTGTACTATACTACCCACATAAAAAATACTATAGTAATTTATAGTAAAATAAGAATAGTATTTATAGTAGAATTTTTACAATAAATTATATTATTTACTCTTTGTTAATTATTGTTAATTACATCTGATACTATTATAAATGCTGTAGTAGCTAGTACACTTTCTTTTTTACTATAGTAAACTGTGGTGTAGAATATACCTTATTATGTATTTGTTTACATAACTATAGTTGTTGTGTTACTATAGCTACTATGATTACCACAACAGCTCAAAAAGACTACAGTTCAAAAAGATTTGGTAGTATTTACTACAGTATTTACTATATTTAATTACTATAGTATTTTTCATACTTATTTCAATAATGACTAGTTTTTGGTTATACTTACATTTTTTACAAGTAGGCCAAACTTTTTAAACGTGACACTGAACAGACACTGAAATAAGGAGACAAAAAGAAGATTATGATGAGAATAAAAGAAGAGAATGGTGGAACATGGCAGAGATACTTGAACAACTATGTAGAAACATACTGTATGTTGCAAACCTGTTTTTGTCAGTAACGTCAACACTGTCATTTTGTGTAGCTTAAACAGCAGCAGTGTTGGATGGTCAATGTACGAGTGACCTCTAGTGGTAGAATGCAGATAAGACAACTGTTTTTGTCCTCATTGAGCCATTATATTCAGCATTGTTTACCACTTCCGATGTTTCATCAGTGGAGAAGATTGGTAAAAAAAAAAAAAATTATATATATATATATATATATATATATATATATATATATATATTAGAAATTTTAAATACTCTCCAAAAAGGCATTGCGGTTGTTGTCTGCCTGTAATTATTCATTCATTCATTTTCTTTTCGGCTTAGTCCCTTTATTAATCTGGGGTCGTCACAGCGGAATGAACCGCCAACTTATCCAGCATTTGTTTTACGCAGCGAATGCCCTTCCAGCTGCAACCCATCACTGGGAAACATCCATACACTCACATTCACACCCATACACTACGGACAATTTAGCTTACCCAATTCACCCATACCACATGTCTTTAGACTTGTGGGGGAAACCGGAGCACCCGGAGGAAACCCACACGAACAAAGGGAGAACATGCAAACTCCACATAGAAATGCCAACTGACCCAACTGAGGCTTGATCCAGCAACCTTCTTGCTTTGAGGTGACAGCGCTACCCCCTGCGCCTCCGCTGCTTGTTATTAAATCAACTAAATCTTAAATCTGAAGTAAAAATATTTATGCTGCCAGATAATTAAAGATTTTGTTAAAGGTAAGATAGAGAATAAAGGCGGTTAGGCCTACTGAATCAAATGTATTAATATATTGTATCACAATGCAACTGTATGAGAGGTCCTCATGTATCTGTAATTCTCTGTATGAGTGATGATATCTCTCAAATATATTCTCTTCATGTGTTTCTCTCTCCACATGAACATGCAGGAGCTTAATTCTTTTTTAATTCCACCTGCTAATTTTGGAGTATTATATCATTACAGTGTATCTTTTCTTATATTAGTAAGCATTCATTAAAATGCTAGTATTTATTTATTTTTTATTAGGTACTTACATGCTAGTGCCCTAATATATACTACCAAGCTCCCAAAACGGCATCAAAATGATACCTTTTGACCACCAAAATAACATCCCAAAAACTATCACAATATAAGAAATCTGTATTCATCTGAAAGCTTCAATTAGAAATTTACACTGGTTCTTGTATCTCTTTAATGCAAACTAGCTTGAAGTCAACTTGACATCAATTGGCATTTAACACTGGGATAGAAAAGTTATTACACGTTCATCAAGTCTGAATAGTATCTTTTGTAATTATTACTAATCTTATCTTGCTACACGGTAAACATTCATTCATTCATTCATTCATTTTCTTTTCGGCTTAGTCCCTTTATTAATCCGGAGTCGCCACAGCGAAATGAACCGCCAACTTATCCAACACATGTTTTACACAGCGGATGCTGTAAACAATGTTTGTAAATAATCAGTTTTCCGTATTTTGTGCTTCATGTTTTTATTTTTCTCTGTTTATTTCTGCTTTTGAATTGCATTATGGGATCTTGCCCTGCTGAAAAATCCAGCTTAAACCAGCCTAGGCTGGTTGGCTGGTTTTAGCTGGTTGACCAGCCTGGTTTTAGAGGGGTTTTGGCCATTTCCAGGCTGGTTTCCAGCTATTTCCAGCCTGGTCTTAGCTGGTCAGGCTGGAAAATGACCAGCTAAATCCAGCTAAAACCAACTTGACCAGCCTGGTTTAAGCTGGACATAGCTGGTTTAGGCTGGGCTCCCAGCCTGACTAGGCTGGTCAAGCTGGTTTTAGCTGGTCGTCTCCCAGCCTGACCAGCTAAGACCAGGCTGGAAATGGCTGGAAACCAGCCTGGAAGTGGCCAAAACCCCTCTAAAACCAGGCTGGTCAACCAGCTAAAACCAGCCAACCAGCCTAGGCTGGTTTAAGCTGGATTTTTCAGCAGGGGATCTTTCTTCCAACAACTTTTAACCTTGAAAAGTTGTAAAAAGTGACTCTTATGAACATGTGTAGTAGTTTGCAGCGCTATATTGTCTGTGTTGGTGTATATTACGCTTACAGAAACCTTGTAATAAACTGCAGTACACTTTCTGTTATTTTACAGACATACGTCTCTAGATATTACCTCTTATACAGTGATGAAGCCAGTTATGATATGAGGAGATGAAGAAGGTCTGTCAGATGAAGAAGAGCCGGAGTCAGAGATTCAAATTAATAAAGTTTACCGAAGATAGTTTGCAGTTTCATCAGCAGAAGCCAAGCCCACCAAGCACAGAGCTTGAGTTGTGACGTGTAGTTACATGTTTTGAGAGGTAGCCTACGCGTCAGTCACGGTGAGGGCTATGCGACTGCGTGTAGTCAGCGCCTGACCATAAGCGTGCGCTTGACGCAGAAGTATAAATCAGCCTTTAACTTCAGTGGGTGACCATGTGAGAGTTAGCTGCTGGTACCCAGTAGTGTAGCCAGATCTGTTTTTTAAACTGACTAATCAAGATGGCCACAAAAGATTTTTAGTAGTTAAAAAACAAAAATTAAAAAAAATGGCAAAAACACTAGCTGGTAAAGAGTTAAGATGGGCTTTGTAGAACAAGGCAGGGATCTAGCGAACATTTTAAAAGTCAGGGGGACAGCTGAATGAGATCCAAAATTTTACGTTCATATTATCATTAATCACCTGTTTCTAAATGAACTGTCTCTAAAAGTGAGGGGGATGTATCCCCCCGTCCCTCCCGGTTGCTACGCCCCTGGAATAAGGTACATCTGTCTGTTCCCAAGTGAGCGCATGCATTCCTTTAGCCTGTAAATGGCCACAGTAGATGCTCGAGTGTTGGGTTTCAGCCAGCTTGGCCATTAGCTTCCTGGACTGATTCATCTTTATTTCTATAGCGCTTTTACAATTGTGTCAAAGCAGCTTAACATAGAAGTTCTACATTGAAACTGCGTCAGTCCAGTTTACAGAGTTGAAGTTCAGTTTAGCTCAGTTCAGTGTGGTTTAATTTTCACTGCTGAAAGTCCAAACACTGAAGAGCAAATCCATCGATGCGCAGCTCCACAAGTCCCAAACCAAGCAAGCCAGAGGCTGATGAAGGCATTTATAAATTCTCTGTTAAATATAACAATCCTGTTTCTTCTGTATGTTTTAGTTCTGTTTGAGAATGTGTTTTATATAGCTCTCTGGTTACAACAGCTGTTGTTTTGAAATGTGCTTATACACTACTGTAAATCATCAGCTGCTCATGTAATGACTGCTGACATAGACATTGAATAAACATGAAGAAGATGGTGTTGTTGTCATGGTGTGCCTTTAAAGGGCACCTATGGTGAAAAATCTACTTTTCAAGCTGTTTGGACAGAAATGTGTGTAAGTATAGTGTATAAACTGTCATATTGGGGTGAAATAAACACACCCAGTGCTTTTTTTTTTAAATGTAACAACATAAAAACGGTGGACCAATTGGAGCGGTTTTCATATCGACCGCAAGTTTACGTAGGAGTGCGGTCCCCCCGCCCACCAATATTGATTGACAGCTGTGCGCATTAACATGTCCCGGTACTAGGGGTGGGCGATATGACCTAAAATTAATATCACGGTATTTTTCATCTTTTGAACGGTGACGGTATAATATCATGGTATTACTTTCAATAGCAAAATAATATACATCTCAAGGAAGAACGGACAAAAGAAAGTCTCAGTTCTATCACTCTTTAAAAGTTTTGGTTTGGGTCATTGTAAATGCTCAGTCTCGTTATGAGCTGATCTTCATTTCTCTGTGTTGGTGGAATAAAGCAGGCGAGTCAGCCGCACCAATTTATGAGCAGACAGAGCAGGATTCTCATGATGACCACCAGCGCAATTCCGCTCTTTGTTATGAGCCATAGTTTCAGTGTAAACTTAGTAAAGGTGAGTTTCTTTGGCGATGATGTGTACAGTGTTAGATTTTATATTTAGCGGACATTTGCGCTGAACACGCGGTGAATGCAACGCATCGAGATTCGGGCACCTTCTCCGAAAACACTCGATTGATCTCAGCTGGCGGATCAACATTTACCTCATGTCATGATCGCTGTCATCTGCGCCATTATTATTATTATTATAACTTTAGGTGAGGTTTGCAAACCTGTGCACTTTTCACTCTTCAGCCGTTTGCATTTCCTGCAGTAACAAAAGCTCCCTGTTATCTGACAGCGGGAAGCGTTGAGTGACTGACAGCTAATATGAACCAATACAGCAGCAGGGTAGAGAGATTCAGCAAGTTTATAGAGAAAATCAAATCAGATTGCACTACAACCATTATATTCAGACACACAAATGCTCCCAAATATATTATGAGGGTGCATAGATTACATTTCGGGCGCTCATGCGACCAAAATGGTTGCAATTTCGAGCCCTGTAGTATAAGGACATGTATTCAGACCACAACTGAACATTTGAAGAAAATTGAATGCCTTATTATTTAGAATTAGCTATTATTGATGTAAATGCAGCTGTTCAAGGCGCATAATTGATTTATTACGGTATTGACGGTATTAGAAAATCCATGTTGTGGCGCAATGTCACACCGGTGATGACTATGACACCGGTGTACCCACCCCTACCCGGTAGTCACATGTATAATCATATCAACAAGAGAGGTCATGGTGTGCCTTTAAAGGAACACTCTACTTTTTTAATCATGCAAATTAGAATGAATTGGATCTGAAAATTATCTTGTTTATGCTTATGTAATTACATAAATAAAACATAGCTAATATAATTATCAATTGCAATACTCAACAATATCGCATATATTTGCAGTATTGTACAGCCCTAATTTATATTGCAATATCATCTGATCTCCGGGACTGACAGAGCACTTTTAGCTTAGCTTAGCATAGATCATTGAATCAGATTAGACCATTAGCGTCTTGACTCAAATGATTCAAAAAAAGATTTTCCTATTTACAGCTTGACTCTTCAGTAGTTATATCGTCTACTTCGACTGACGGAAAATAAAAAGTTGCTCAATAATTTGTCAAAGGAAGGGAGTTTTTCAAATTAATCAGCAAAATGGGGTGCGCAAAATAAACTTGATTTCACTTTGAAGTAACGTTATTTTACTCACCCCATTGGCAGACTATTCTGCTTTTTTATTCAACATATTATTCCTAAAAACAAGACATATTTGTGGGTTGTCTAAAAAATGCTTCTTGATTTAAGATATTTTACAAGAAACAAGACAAGAAAAGCACGTTTGCAGTGCACAGAATTTAGGTAAACTTGGTATTATTTTACTGGAACTGATACTGAACTGTGGATCTGATGTCTCACGTTATATCTGAATAAGTGTAACCTCCATACTATTGAAGTAGCTCTCTTTTTAAGTCATTGAGATTTGGCCTGTACAATATATTGCAAAATCCTTATTGCAATAATTGTGTATGAACTATAAGTATCCCAGACATGTGTGATAAATGACATTTATTTTATGCACAGGTTTTTGTTTTAAACCTAAATTTAACGAATCAGATGGGGCCTCACGGGGCGACACGGTGGCACAGTGGGTAGTGCTGTCGCCTCACAGCAGGAAGGTCGCTGGTTGGAGTCCTGGCTGGGTCAGTTGGCATTTCTGTGTGGAGTTTGCATGTTCCATGTTGCCGTGGGTTTCCTCCAGGCGCTCCGATTTCCCCCACAGTCCAAACACATGCGCTATAGGAGAATTGAATAAGCTAAATTGGCCATAGTGTATGTGTATGAATGCAAGAGTGTATGGGTGTTTCCCAGTGCTGCGTTGCAGCTGGAAGGGCATCCGTTGCATAATAACATGTGGTGGATAAGTTGGCGGTTCATTCCGCTGTGGCGACCCCGGATTAATAAAGGGACTAAGCCGAAAAGACAACGAATGAATGGGGCCTTACTCTCTGTAGCCCCGCCTCCTCAGTAGTTGCTGTTCTACTATTGGCTGGAGTGGAGGGATGGGCAGAGTCAAGACGAGAGAGGGAAACAACAACAGCCAATCAGGGCGTACTCACAGTATGTACAGTTGCCTTGAACCGGGCCGAAGTACGCTTGTCCCCACTCCTCCACACTGCTGACGCTCATAAGCAATCATAAAGTCCTCGTGCTGCAGGTATTAGGAGGTTTGCTGAAGGTGCAGTGAGGGGTTTGCGTATTTAATAATCTATGACAGTTTGCGTTCATTGAACAGTAAGAATGATTAATAAACACATATGAAGCAGTCCCTTAAAAGTCACGTCTCATCTTCAGTTTCGGGCTCAGGCGCGCTTTGCACCCACACTACAAGTGAGCCGTGCTCTGGCACACCTCTTCCAACCAGGCCAGGGCCGGCCAACTGAACCATGCCTGAGCCCGATTCAGAGCACTCACACTTCTCCAACGATCCGGGAAACGGGCCTGGGCACGGTTCGGATAGCATAGTGTGAGTGCGCCCTTAAAGACTAAATGTTTGACAGTTTCTTTGAGAATTAATTAGATCTGAAAAATATCTTGTTCATGCTAATATGATTAAATAAATGATTTTAAAACATGTGCATTCTTCAAGGAAAATTTTTTATTCTAATCGCAATAATCAACAATATTGCATATGTTCCAGTATCGAGCATCATTTTTTATCAAGCACTACATGAGTACGACCAAACCAAGAACATAAGTTTATTTTGAAATCAGATAAAAAGCAATACATACACTAAGAACACCAGCCATTCATGTTGACTACAGTGTAAAACTATATCTGTATATCAGTTTCTGTATTTTGTGATTCACAAGTGTTTCAGTTTATTTATGGTTGTGAATTGAGATGTTGATCTCTGCTCTGTCCACTTCTGATGTTGAAAATTCAACTCTACAGTTTAACAAAGAGACTTTTACTGACATTTTAGTTTGAAATAATATCATGTATAAGAGATAATATCTAGAGAAATAAGTCTGTAACATAACAGAAAATGTGCTGCAGTTTTGTGTAGCGTAATATACAACACAAACACAGACAATATAGCACTGCAAACTATTAAAAATGATCAGAAAATCCCTTTTTCGAACTTTTGAAGGTTAAACGTTGTTGGAAAAAAGATCAAAAAATGGAGAAAATACAGAATAAAACCATGAATCAGAAAATACGAAACACTGCTAATTTAGTTTTTTATTTACAGTGTTGAAGGCCGTCTGCTCAAAATAGGAGAAAAAAAATCTTGTCCTTAAATTCTAAAAGCTTTAACACTACACAGCCCACTGTAAAAATACCTGTAAACTGACAGGTTTCCATAGTTTGTGATTCGTATTTGTAATTTTGTGATTCGTTGTCATTCCTGCCAAATGCTTTCGATGTTGTTTAAAAAATGAACTTTAATTGACTTGGTTAATAGTTTGCAGTGCTATATTGTCTGGGTTAGTGTTGTATATTACGCTACAAAAACCTTTGTAAACAAACTGCCAGCACATTTTCTGATATCTTACACACTTATTTCTCTAGATATCAATATCTCAA
>NC_079449.1:44923278-44950778 GCF_903798145.1 Danio aesculapii
TACAGGACCAAGTTTGGGCACCCCTGCATTAGGGTCTGCCTGTAGCATTTATCCAGGCTGTGTTAGACTGGGAAACACACACTGGAGAAATATCTAAATAGGAGAAATAAATGAATGATTTAAGATGATACAGACTAGAAACCATCAGATTATCAGCCAGTGCAGTGAGATAATTACACTTGGTAAGATTCCCTGAAATATGAAAGCTTACCTAGGCTGTTTTTGTCTTGCTTCTACTCCAAATGTTTAAAATTCTTAAATCAAGAAGCTTTTTCTGGACAAACAAAACATCCAGTCTTGTTTGAAGGAATATTATGCCAAAATTAAGTGAGTTTTTCCTTAATACAAGCAAAATCTCACATAATTTTGACTCATAATTTCTGAAAACAAGACAATCTGCTTTACTTGTCTAGAAAAAGCTTCTTGATTTAAGAATTTTTAGACATTTTGACTAAAACCGAGACAAAAACTCTGAGTGAGAAAAGCATTTTTGCATTGTGGTGTTATTAATGATTAATTTTAACACTTTATAATGACTGAACAGTATGAATCATTTATTATTATTATTATTATTACACATTAGCTAAAAGTTAATTCATCATTTGTTCAGCGCTAACTCTACATTAACAGACATTAGTACACTCAAAACATTATAAACATGTGATTTACATCAGGTTAGGGTCTGCCTGTAGCATTTATCCAGGCTGTGTTAGACTGGGAAACACACACTGGAGAAATATCTAAATAGGAGAAATAAATGAATGATTTAAGACGATACAGACTAGAAACCAGTCAGATTATCAGCCAGTGCAGTGAGATAATTACACTTGGTAAGATTCCCTGAAATATGAAAACTTACCTAGGCTGTTTTTGTCTTGTTTCTACTCCAAATGTTTAAAATTCCAAAATCAAGAAGCTTTTTCTGGACAAACAAAACATCCAGTCTTGTTAGAAGAAATATTGTGTATTTATTAAATCATATTGTTTTCAAAACAAGACTGGACAGAAGATACATTGAAAAATGATTACTTGTTGCTTCTCCAAATAGAAAGAACTAGTACTAGTCAGGTAAATTGGTGAAATAATAATGTGATGTGAAACAGGTGATGTCCACAGGTGATTGTAATTATGATTTGGTACAAAAGCAGCATCCAAGAGAGGTCTAACTCTTTAGGAGCAAAGATGGGCCGAGGATCGCCAGTTTACCAACAATGTTTAAAAACAATGTTCCTCAAAGAAAGAGAGGAAGACATTTGGATATTTCACCTTCAACAGTGCAGAACATCATTAAAAGATTCAGGGAATCTGGAGGAATTTCAGTGTGTAAAGGACAAGAGCGCAAGTCTAAGCTGAACAACCGTGATCTCCGATCCCTCACTGCATCAAGAATCCTCATTCATCTATAAGGCATATCACCACATGGGATCAGGACTACTGTGGCAAACCTTTGTCAAGCACATAATATGTAGTTACATCCACAAATGCCAATTAAAACTGTTCTGTGCAATAAGGAAGCCCTATGTTAACAGTGTCTAGAAGTTCCGTTGACTTCTCTGGGCTCGGAGGCGTCTGGGATGGACCATCACACAGTGGAAACATGTACAGTGGTTAAATGAATCAGTATCTCAGGTATTTTTTTTGGTAGAAATGGATGCTGTGTGCTCCAGACCAAAGAGGAAAAGGATCATCCAGACTGTTACCAGCAACAAAAAAATCCAGGGTCTGTCATGGTATGGGGTTGAGTCAGTGCCCTTGGCAAAGGTAACTTACACTTTTGTGATGCACCATTAACGCTGCGAACTACAGAGAGATTTTGGAGCACAATTTGAAGCCTTCTTTTTTAGGGACGCCCGTGCATGCACTGTTTCCCATCTTAAGACTTGTTTGCAGGAAGAATGGGACAAAATTACACCTGAAAAACTTCATCACTTGGCGTCTTCAGTCCCTAAACGTCTTTTAAATGTCACAGAGTAGTAAACGCTTAACTGTTCCAACATTTTTGAAATGTGTCGCAAGAACCAAAATTGGAATACGTGTAAATTTAACAGTAATAATACAATAAATATCACGAGGAACACATTAAATAATGTGTATGTGTGTAATACAAGTCAAAGTAAATTTAGAAATCACTACCTTCTTTTTTTATTTACATTTTCCATACTGTACCACTGATTTGAGGTTGTTCAATTCACTTAAATTTGAACAAACAAATTAACTTGATTCCTCTGTGTGGAACCCAGCACTGTTTATTCAAACTACTTGTTTAAAATGAGCTAAAACAACACAATTATTGAGTTTTTGTCCAACAACTTAATTGTTTTATGTTCAATCCACTTAAATTTGTAAGTTAACTCTTTCATGTTGTCCCAATACAAATCTATTATGAGGAACCCAACATTTTTTTTATACAGTGAAGGAGTTTTTATGGAGTGACTTATACACTGTGTGTGTGTGTATGTGTGTGTGTGTGTGTGTGTGTGTGTGTGTGTGTGTATATGTGTATGTGCATGCGTGTCGCCTTCTGCATCTTATCTTTTTTTTTTTGTAGGCCATTCCACGACACGACAACGAGTCTCCTCTGACTCTTAACGCACCTAGCGAAGCACGGCTAACGAGTTTGAAATTACAGTAGATACAGTAAGAGTCGGTGGCTAAATGATTGAATCATTACTGGTGATCAGGGCTCTCTCTCGCCTCGGGCATATTGCTGCAATAGATCAGCCTGTCGAGCTCATCTGCATCAGTCACACATAACCCAGTTTGCAGACGGAGGGAGACGGAGCGCACTTTCACAGCAAATTCTGTCTGCCAATATTACTGAGGGTGCAGAAGAAGAGCCCTGAGTGGGTTGTCAAGAAACGGAGCCTCTGAAACAGGCAATTTCTTTTTTTTTCCAGGACGGGGAGGGAAATAAGTCTCGGAATAAGAGAATTATTGATTGGAGGCCTTTTGGGAAGCTTAAGTGTAACTCTGGATGCCGGGCCCACGATACGGAGTCTTATTGGATGTCAATTGCGCATAATATTTCCCTTTTAAACGGATTGCAGAAGTTTGCGAGATTGCCTGGCAGTTTTTTTTAAACACACGTTGGATGCATGTTGGTTTTCTGTGCCTTATGAAAGAGGCAGATATTGGAATTTTATACTGGGTACACACTTTAACCAACTCCAATCCATATAATAAACAGCTTTCATTTTCTTTCCCCAAAAAAGATGTAGTGTTATTTAGTATAATTTAAACTCCAAGACAAGATTAATTAGATCAGCTTTTCCTCAAACTTTTTGCCCAAAAAACATTGCAAATAAATGAAAGAAAAACGCCTTTCTTACCTTGAGTTTTGTCTTGTTTCTAGTCCAAATATCCAAAGATTATTAAATCAAGAAGCATTTTTTAGACATGCAAAAAATATAGTTTTCAGAAATAATTGAGTGACTTTTTCTTTAAAACAAGCGAAATAATCTGCCGATAGGGTAATCACAGTCAAGTTTGTTTTCCTTTTTCCTTGCTGGCAGAATATTTAGCTTGTTTTAACCAAGCAGCAACCTCCCGCTCTCCCTCGGGAAGCCAATATGGAAGTAACTGAAACTGCAATTCATCAAAATTCCGCTAGTCCTGGCTCCATAATAGAGCAAATTGTAATTGAGCCCACTGTTAAAATGGCCAACTTTACAGCAGAAAAAAAGGTGTTTACAGCCTGGTACAAAGAACGATTTTGGTTCATATAGCTAATATTACCCTCCATGACAACTGTGAGGGGGGTGAATTTTTTTATAACTCATCCATTTCCTTTATATTAGGTTATATTAAATTTGCATAATTAAGGGCGTGGCCACTTGAGTGACAGCTAGGTCTCGCTGGTCGCCGTCACTTCACCTCAGCTGAATCCGGCAGATTAGCCACTGATCTCGGCATGTTCATCGTATTTTTATTTTGTTTTATGTGGCTTTACACAGTCAGCTGCCTTTTGGACTTATTTCTTACAATAATCAGATGATATGGGATGCTGTGTGCACTTAATTGTGCTCACAAACCATTCACGTGGCCTCGTTTCCTATGTGAGTGAAGTTATATACTTGTATACCATCTCTATAAATGTGTGTTTTATTTAAGATCATTTATCATTAATATTTTTCTTTAGACCCGTAAAGCACTCCAGAATCTGACAGATTGATTAGCTGTAGGCTCTAGAACGGTCATCTGAAGCGTTGTCATACAGTGTTATGCTGCAGTTCATCAATAGTCTTGCATTTATTAACACAGACTATATCTGAAGTGTTTGGAAGTAATTCACGTATTCCTCCTTTAGAAAAACGTCATAAGAGCAATGCTTAGTGGCTCACTGTATTACTACAGTGTTTTTAAAAGTCTAAACACTTTATTGATATAGTGTACAGCCAAGCACATGTGGTCAGAACACAAACGAGTTGCAGGTAATAAAGTATCAAGCGTTTCTCCCAAAGTAAAGTCTGTCTGCCAGGTCTAAGCAAAGTGCCAGCAGGTGTCTGTAGCTCCGCTCACTCTCCACCTCTTTGTCCTTGTTTGGTATCCCGCCGTGGGTGCGATGACGCGCGAACAAAATGGCGACGGTTGGCCGTGCCTATGTGTAGCTTCTTTTGCAGTGTTCAGAAACCTATGGGTGACGTCACGGATACTACGTCCATATATTTTACAGTCTATGATTTTAACCTTCTACCGCATGGTGTTGCCATATGGCAACATGAGACTGATTCCTGTGACGCTCCAGAGACAGACGAGTCTTCGCTGAGGCCAGCTTCCAGCCTCCGCCGCTGAGACTGCAGCTCTGCACAAGACGTTTGGCCAGCGGAGAAATTAAAATGGTCGTGCCCAACTGAGCCTGGTTTCTCTCAAGGTTTTTTTTCTTCACTTCCGCCATTAGTGAAGTTTTTTTTCCCTCTCCGCTGTCGCCACTGGCTTGCATGGTTCGGGATCTGTAGAGCTGCGCATCGTTGGATTTGCCCTTCAATATTTGGACTCTCAGTAGTGATTATTAAACCACACTGAACTGAGCTCAACTGAACTGAACTTAAACACTACAAACTGAACTACACTGTTCCTATTTATTGTGACCTTTCATGTGAAGCTGCTTTGACACAATCTACATTGTATAAGCGCTATACAAATAAAGGTGAATTGAATTGAATTGATATTTATGTTCATTTCCCTGCCACTGTTTCTTTAAGACCAACGTTCACATTTTTTTGTTGAAAAGAGAAGACCTTAGTTTAGCCAATGATGTGCTTTGGTTAAGTCACATGACGTGCAGTGTTTGTCTGTGGCGCCATTTCTGACAGACTGGTGTTTATTGTGAGTACACTGAAAACAATTATTCAAAGATGATTCCTTGGATTTACTCAATTTTTTACGTTAAGTGGTTGTAAACAATTTATTTGGGCTGAATTTAAACAAACAAATTAAGTTGAATATTATTACATTTAATTTGTTTGTTTAAATTCAACACAAATAAACTGTTTGCAACAGTTTTGCATGCAACACTTGCTGAATGCAAATGAAAATGTTAATAACAACAAAGGATCAACTCATGTCAGATCCACAAAATAATCTGAGCCATCGCCTCCAGTAAGTTCTGATGACATATTCACAACTCCAAAAAGTTTTGATCAAGTTAGTATTTTGTAAATCGATCAAATGTAAGTGTTGCCAAATGCCCAGACACAATAGTGGAATGTGTGATATTGCAATAGCTTAGCTAGCTAGCAAGGTCAGCTGTGATCTTCTAAGTTGTAACAATACCAACATGAATGCTACAGTAGTATTATAATGTTGATGAGTCATATGTTAATGATATTCGCATTATGGATAAAATCTAATTGTAATTAGATCTAACTGATTAGATATAAACACAGGAAACAGTGTATTAGTGAGGACCACCATGTTCTATGGTGAGTGAAAGAAGAAAAGGACAGAACTGGCTCTTCCTGCAGATGGAAGTGAGGATGAGATGGGTTTTAGTAGATGCAGACTGGACATTTGATAAGAGCAGTGATGGAGACAGTTCAGGTAAGTTAACTCAGAGGCAGATAAGACTGGCGTAGTATAGTAAAAAATATAAACATTGTTAGCTAGTAGCTGCATTATTCTGATGCATCTGGGTATATTAGACTTGTTATTTATTTGTTATAATATTTACTGGAGTAAATATTTATACCTACTGTATGTTGTATACATGATAATACAATATTATGTTTGTTTTTAATAATATTCAGCAAAAAGAACGCAACAAATGAAATCTGTTGGAGTATCAACTGTTGGAAAGTATGTTGAAGGTGTCATTTATAAGTGATGAAGCGTATAATACTACAACACCAAATTAAATAATTTCAAACAATAAAATTCACTATTGGACTATTGGACGATCCACTATTGGACGTTGTCGCCATATCATAAAGTACCATAAAAAAATCCCCAATTTCAAGTAAAGCCAAGAAAAGAAAACCAGTCTAATATTTGCTTTATGGATCTATCATAATGCGTGCAGTAGAGGATTAATGAAAAACTCATTTAATTTTGACATACAGTATTAGTTCTGAAAACAACATGTTTTACCTGTCTAGAAATCGCTTCCTGATTGAAGAATTTTTAGACATTTGTCTGGAACCCAATATTTTGTTTAACAGTGTAGGCAGATGATAAGGTACATGGTGTGAATTGTTACCTAAAAATAAAGAGCTTTATACTGTTTTTATAAATAAGAATATCCCAACAAACGTGGCTTTGTAAGACTCAAACCGGAGTATGAATATGTGTTGAAGTAGATGCACAGAACACGGCCTTACATTAGGGTGGGTTAGGGTGTCGCTGTCATTGTAAGTGATGGAGGTGGGTAAAACGCTGACTTCATCCTTCACAGTCTCGGCCTCTTTCTTTATTTCAGGACATTCAGTCACCTGTGAACGCACAAATAAACAAAAACAGCCTTTCACAACAACCAGGAGAATTGAGTCCCTGTTTAATCCAAGCATTCATTTCACTCATGATACATTATTTCCACTTATTTTCAATACAACACTTTAATGCTCTGTTTACAAGTGACATTAGTTTAAAAACAGACTTAATATCTCTCATCTTGACCTCTGAGAGGATCATGATTGACAAATGGAACCTTATAGTGTTTGACTTTCTAAAGTTTTTTTGGTTCTCTCAATTAATCTTTGAATAAATAAAAACTCCAGAAAAATCAACCAATCTCATGATAATAACAGAATGACAGAATAAGTATATGTAAGAATCTGCACCACAAAGCTGGTCTTACATGTGCATATTTTCTGCAATACCCAAGAATACATTGAATCTGTAATTTTACTTCATGTTAATAATACACAGATATATTGTAAATTCTCTACTTTAAAAGTATTAAAACTATGTTTTTATTAGTAATGTGCATTGCTAAAACCTTTGAACAGCTTTAAGGGTAATTTTCTCAGTATTTAACACTCTTTCTCTCAGTTTTTCTTTCTTTATTTTTTAATTAACACTCAGATTTCAGATTTTCAAATGTATCCCAAACAAATAGTCCTATTTTAAAATACATTGGGAAAAAATGATTCAGAGATGATTCAAGCTTTCAAGCTATGACCACCAAACTCACACCAGACTCGGATTGCTATATCTCCTCAGACTGATCCGACTTTTCGTTTTCCGAAAAACGTCCCGGGATCGTCGGAAAAATCCAATAGACTTACATTGAATCAAATTTTGTGAGCTCATAACTCTGCGTCAGATTGTCGCACAGACTTCTAGCTGGGCTCATTTAACTCAGACTATCAAACTGCCAATGACTGATCACCTTTAAACTTTCTAGCCACGCCCTAGCAACCACTTTTGGACCCTAGAAACTATCCCATAGACTTCCATTCAAAAGAATGTCATTGACTTAACATTGAATCAAACTCTGTGAGCTCAAAACTCTGCATCAGACTGTCACGCTGACTTCTAACTGGGCTCATTTAACTCAGACTACCAAACTGCCAATCACTGATGAGCTTTTAACTTTTAAAGCTTTTAAAGTTAAGGGGTTGCAAACAATTTAATTGAGCTGAATTAAAACAAACAAATGAAGTTGAACATTACGAAGTTTCATTTGTTTGTTTAAATTCAACCTATATATAATGATTTGCAACAATTTAGCAGAATTTTTTTTCAGTGTATACACCAATAACTTTTTTTCTTTATGCCAAAAATCACAAAGATATTTAGTATATTTCTTTAAATAAATCAAAATTATATATATATTTTTTTATAATTATTTTTTAATGGGTTTTCACCTTTATTAGATAGGACAGTAGAGAGCACCGACAGGAAAGCATGGGGAGCAGAGAGAGGGGAAGGATCGGCAAAGGACCGCGAGGCGGGAATCGAACTCGGGTCGCTGCGAGCAACAGAGTGCATGCGCCGACGCACCAACCACTACACCCCCGGCGCTGACTGAACTTATATTTCTGAATAGCAATATGCATCGCTAAGAACTCTGGACACATTTGAAGCCAATTTTCTTAATATTTCTTAACACTTTTTATTTGTTTTAGTTTATTAACACTCAGATTCCAGATTTTCCAATAGTGGAATCCCAAATAAACATTACCCTCTCTAATTATACTATAAACAAATTGCTTTTGTTTGGTTTTGTTTTATATTTTTTATAATTCCACGACATCAAATTCTTATTTATATTCACTATGTACCTAGTTATTGATTGATTGATGGATTTATTTAATTAGATTTGTTTTTTAATCTATCAAAATCTCTGTTTTGTGTGTGTGTGTGTGTGTGTGTTCTGCAAAATTAAGACATTAAGACAGGTTTTGGAATCAATTTCCATTAATGAGTGGCATTTTTAATGCTTATTAATTGGGCCTGAACCTGTTTGTTTAATAAACGTTCATTCGTTTCGTTTTCACCCATTTAAACTGAATTAGAGTGTAAAGGTGGAAACATGGTAATCCATAGTAAAGTTGAGCCACACACTGAACTGCAATTCTAAGTGTGAACAAATGAGGGCAGTATAATCACAACTTTCTGCTGCTTTCTGGAGGACACATTTGCTGAATCTTGTCCTTCACATCCCACACAGACCTGCCGAATTATTGTCTTTATCTTCAAGGTCATGGTCTGTTAAAGCAACAGTTCACCTAAACATGAAAGTAGATTCTGTCATCATTTACCAAAATCATTTGAGATGCCAGTAAAGCTAAGCACAAGACCCTGCTTTGTTCATTTAATGATATCTGCAGAGTTGAACTATAAAGCTAGAAGCTAAAAGTTTATCACCTGCATGTGTTTTTAAGGCTCTGTAAAAAGTGATTATATGCTTTACTTAAAAAAGTGAGTAAACCCGTTATAACTAGAAACTGTTAAGTGGATTTAACTTTACATTTATAACTATGCACACAGTTCTTTTACTTATAAAGTATAAAGGCAGTGGGTTTACTCACTTTTTTAAAGGGCACCTATGATGAAAATCATCTTCTGTAAGCTGTTTGGACAGAACTGTGTGTAGGTATAGTGTCCGCTAGTGATGCGTGGATGGCGGTTATATCCACGGGCGCTGCAGATAACCGGGTCGGGTAATAAAAAAATACATTATGATTAATTCCGGGTTGGTTGCGGGTGGATGAAGCAGGACATGGCAGTGTACCGGCGAAAAAGCGGAGAGTGGGCTTTGCAGAATGGGAAGATGAGACGCCCAAAATAATGGATGAAGTGCAAGGGTAGCCTACTGTTCAAAGCTTCAGTTAGAGTCATCATCGAACGAAAATCTGCTATCGTTCTGGGAGTAACAAGATCGCATATTTCCACAACTGAAGTGCCTTGCGAGGAGAATCTTGTTCATTCCTACAAGCGGTGGTGAGGTTGGAGGCGAGGCGGAATCGCCCGAATCCAGGCACAATAGATGCTATTCTGTTTTTGCACAGTGCGGAGAATGGCGGCAGAATAGAGAGGTCGGCGTCCAGTTCAGTTTGCTCCGGCCCTGACGGTGACCTATCATGTCTAAAACAAAGATTTAAATGATTAAAGTGACGATCGAGTGCGGGTCGGGTGGGGATACATATATCAGCTAAAAAATATGTGCGGGCGTATGGCAGGTGGATGATTAGTATGAAGTGTCATTTCAGCTGATCTGCGCATATCTAGTGTCCACAGTCGTATTGGAAACACAAGTTCAACTCTCTGTGATCAGCTGCACCTCAACAATTAATTTATAAGTTTTTAAATCAGTGCATATTTGTAATAAAGACAGTAAAATCTCTGTAATTAATAACCGCTATAATCACCACGGCCGCACGGGGTCAGTAAATGCGCATATGTGTGTACTGCAAATGGCATTTGTGTGTGATTCATCGTTTCAGAAAGGCTTGAATAAACCCCACCACAAGTACATCAAATAAACGTACTTGCTATTTTGGACTAATGAGCTGTATTTCAGCTTCATCAGTGTCTGTCTCTATCACTGACGGCTGTTTATTTGACGTAACGCATGATGAGAAGCAGACGCGCACATTGGATTACAAAAACAGCTGTATTCACTGTAAAAAATGCAGGGTTCCACACAATTCATTCATGTTGTCCCAACACTAATAGATTAAGTTAACTTAACACTTTTAACAAATTTATGTGGATTGCACATAAAAAAGTTGCCCCAACGAAATCTCAAGAATTGTATGGTTTCAGCTCATTTTAATTAAGTAGTTTGAACAAGTAGAAAGGCGACGCAGTGGCGCAGTAGGTAGTGCTGTCGCCTCACAGCAAGAAGGTCGCTGGTTCGAGCCTCGGCTGGGTCAGTTGGCGTTTCTGTGGAGTTTGCACGTTCTCCCTGCGTTCGCGTGGGTTTCCTCCGGGTGCTCCGGTTTCCCCCACAGTCCAAAGACATGCGCTATAGGTGAATTGGGTAGGCTATATTGTCCGTAGTGTATGAGTGTGTATGTGTTAAGGGCATCCGCTGCATAAAAACATATGCTGGATAAGTTGGCGGTTCATTCCGCTGTGGCGACCCCAGATTAATAAAGGGACTAAGCCGAAAAGAAAATGAATGAATGAATGAACAAGTAAAACATATATATTTTTGGAGTGTAGTACTCAAACACCAAAATGGGCAGATTCTACATTACATAATAAATAATCTGATGGGTATTTTGAGCTGAAACTTTACAGACACATTCTGCAGACACCAACGGCGTATCTCACATCTTGTAAAAGGGGTAAAACAGGTGCCCTTTAAGTAAAGTCAACGAATCTTTTTTAAAAGCAAAAGGTTTACTCACTTAGTTCAAAGCATTCAGACATAATCAGTTATAATGTTTGTAACTTCAAGATATATTAATTGCATTTGTGTATATGTACAATGAAGACTAAACAGTGCTATTATCATCTGATTATTCAATTTGCTTAGCTGAATATTGCTTTACTCCCAGACAACCACAAAACGTTGTTTATTTCACTTCTATCTTTGCTCTACAGTATTAATACATTATTTAAATGGGTTTATTACATTTTATGCAGATATGCTCCCCTACCACACTGTAAAAATATCCCAAAATTAACAGTTTTCCAGAGTTTAAGCTTCATGTTTTTTTTTTTTTCCTCATTTATTTCTGCTTTTGAACTGCATTAGGGAAATTGATCTTTCTTTCTACAACTTTTAACCTCAAAAAGTTGGAAAAAGTGACTTTTATGAACATGTTTAATAGTTTTCAGTGCTATATTGTCTGTGTTGGTGTTGTATATTACGCTACAAACACCTTGTAATAAGCTTCCAGTACATTTTCTGTTATTTTACAGACTTATTTCTCCGTATAGTTGCTTCTTATACATTATTTTATTATTTCAAATGACTAAAATGTCAATAAAAGTCACTTTGTTAAACTGTAGAGTTCAATTTTGAACATCAAAAGTCGACAGAGCAGAAATAAACATCCGATATTGCAATTCAAAAACGTAAATAAAGAGAAAACACACACTACACGGATATTATATCCATTAACATATTTTTTTTACAGTCCAAACCATCCCAATAAATCTAAAATCATCGTTCATCAGAGCTGTTCGTGAGGTTATACTCAATATAAAATCACAGAAAGATAAAACATAACTATGTCATCTTTCCAATATCGTGCAGCCCTAGTGTGTGTGTGTATGTCATTGTTTATATAAAGAACGCTCTCCATCTACACTTTCATTTGTAGATCGTCCAAAAAACCTTCAAGCGATGTTAAGTGCAAGTCTAGCATTAGCTCAGCGATGCTAGCGTAGCGCAGAAGTCCGCACGCATTCCCCAATTCAGCAGCGGAGAGCCTGCAATCGATCATCTGGACTTATTTCAACTGTCACCTTTTGTCTCAGAGCGCGCAGATCTGCGAGCATTTGTTAGTAATGTAATTGAATGCCGGCGGGTCCAGATTCACTAATGCCAGCCCACCAGGCCTTATGCGGCCCACCCTCGGACAGGTGCCACCGAGAAAACGGAATTTAATGGGAATCATTTCATCTGCGGACAAACGCAACAAAACCCAGCGAGAAGGAAAATCAAATCAAAGGAATATAGAGCCGTGAGAGTGGGAGAGATGTACCTTGCTGGCGTCCCGGGATGATTTGAAAGCCTGAGGAACAAAAGAGTCGCTCTCGATGGCCTCGATATCCTTTATCCTCCTCACCTGCTCGGCGAGAGAAACTTCCTCTGGAGGAGAGAGAAGAAAAATAAATAAGAAATAAATAAAAAACATCAGCAGTGAGTGGACAGACGAGAGGTCAGATGAGCAGGTCAACTGGTCACACACACACACAGTAGACAGGAGAGAATTCTGCTGGCTGATTACTCTTATAGCAAATAACACTGTCCACGCTTTCATGAACAGCAGATTCAATAACTTTTTAAAGCACCATTATTTTTAAATCAAGCATCTTCTCTGTAAAAAATGCCGCACTCAAATCTTTAATGATGTCCTAACACAAGTTAAAGGTGCTGTATGTAAGTTTCTGACTCTTCTAAAGCATAACCATACCATAATATATTTGCAGATATTTAATAAACAAGCCAAGTGAAAAACAGATATTCTGCTTTGAAAATGTGCGCTCCGTGCCAGAACATCTGTTTTTGTTTTGGACATTTACTCCGCCCACTGCCAGTTTAGCCAATTATATTTCAGCACCAGTGTTGCCCTGGTGGAGAACAGCATATTTGATTCATTCAGTCTGGAAGTCTCTTATAAGCATCCGCGACCGAAATGCGACCTGGACAGTAACAGTCTCATTCATAGATTCAGAGTTCCACATGAGGTTATTATATAGCAAATAATATAAATATTACAACCGTAAACATTATTTGAGCAGGTTACATTGTAGCCCTGTGTCCAAATAACACGCTACGTGACGAGATGCAGAGTTATAAGCAATTTGGCTGTTTGCACTAGACGAAACACGACAGAAATGTAAATACAGCCATTCAGAAGCACAGAATAGTGCACTCACTGCACTCCAATGTAATGGCAAGGTTTATAATCTATATTTAATACATATTAACGCTCTTTAACATTATTAAATGTAGATCACAGTCCTAAAGTTCAAAACGGTTTATTTTATTTACCAGATCTGCTGCATAAACACTGAATAAAGCACATGAAGTGTACCTGAGGTGATCATTAGCTATGTTTCCATCCAAAAATGCGAATGAACTTTATGCGCAAAACTGGATTATCGCATTAAAGACGTGCGAATAAAGCAGCGTTTCCATCCAACGAGTCAAAGCGAACAAAATCGTCACTTCCTGATTATCTGGCGCCAAATATCAACAGTAAAAACTGAATTTACTGCGGTAGGTGAAGCTGCGTCAATCTTTTCTTCATCTAATAAATGACTTGCGCCTCAGAAGACAACACACGCAGTGAACGCACGGTGGTGTTTGAAGGTGTGAGACGTGGAGCGCAGACGCTCTTGATTCTGGAGGTCATTATTAATGTAATAACACTAATACTTAAACGGTAAGGCTTTTACAATGAGCAAAACAACAGTTCAGATGGTTTACAGTGTGCTCAGCCTGCTGGTTTGTCCATTTACGCACTTTTTCATCATCACATGATCTCTTATAACAAAATCACATGACCTTTTTAATGCGCACACTGAAATTTGTGCGGTAAGAGTGTTACCATCATAGTTTATGCGCATCTGTTCTTATCGACTAAAAAGTGTATCCTACTCAGTTATGCGCATAAGTTTTTTATGCGCATCCTGGCGTTTCCATCAACTGTTTTTATTATGCGCATATGCAAAATGCGCATAAAAATGGGTGGATGGAAACATAGCTAATGTCAGTTTTCTGTTGTTCACCTGAGAGAAATAGAAGCTGTTTCTAAAATATACATTTCAGGTGTTGGTTAGGTCAAAAACTCCTTTTAATATGGAGAATATTCCCTCTATCACGTGCCGTTGCTTTTATTTAGAACACAACTTAAATCAGCCTTTGGGCTCGATAGTTAGACTCGCTCCTGTTGATGTCGTCAATCTGGCAACCTAAGCTGGCGTGTTTTGAACCAGACGTGCAATACCTAGTTCAACCACTGGCAGTCAAACTTACATACTGCACCCAAACATAATCATTTTTACAAATTTAAAGGGCACATATTTTACCTCTTTTTTATGATTTAATATTAATATTTTGGCTCTTCTGAGTGTGCCAGTTTAGGTTCAGTTTAAAACACAATTCAGATTTTTTTATTATAATGTGTTAAATAGTGTCATGTTGGGGGTGTGTCCACAGTTCGCTGATTTAGGGGTGTGTTGCTTCACATGTAAATTAGTTTCGGCTTCCTGCCAACGTAACAAGGGGGCGGGGCCATGAGCTCACCCGCTCTTCGTTTGCAACAGTCTGACAGGCAGACGGAGAAGGAGTGAGAGGATCACCATTCAGTCGTACATGTACGACTCTGACACAGACCAAGTAGAGAGTACAAAATCATTTGTGTCTTTGTACAGTTTTACAGCCAACTGTGTGCTAGTTTCAAGTGCCGAGCTTGTACACAGAAACTAATAACCACGCACACTGAATTAACTTTGACTGAGGCACCGGATGCGCCGCTCGAAGCCGCGACACGGCACACCAGACACTCTCTGTGGCGCACCAGAGACATGAAGTGTCCCGAATCGTCGCGCCACGCATTTTTGAATTCTAAACATAGGTTTCTGCAGCGGTCCGCGGCGCCCAGCCGTCGACTTGAGTGTACCCTGATAGAAACCTATGTTTATAATTCTAAAACGCATGCTAGTTAAGATCACAGGGAGCTTCTGGGATCGCGAGAAATGCAAACGGCTGAAGTATAAGGTAGACTCAATGAGAAGTACACATGTTTGCAAACCTACCTAAAGATACAACCAATAATTCCGATTAGAGCGATAATGTGGAGAATATTGATCTTGTGTTGAGCCCAATGAGCCTTGCATCTAAAAATAGAGCTAGGGTGTTCCTTTAGTGATATCGCTTCGACTCACGCTGAAAATGGCGGACGTGAATCAACAAACTGAGGATATGATGACGCGCCTGTCAATCAATATTGGTGGGCGGGGGGACCGCTCTCCTATGTAAAGTTGCGGTCGGTTTGAAAACCGCTCCAATTGGTCCACCGTTTTTATGATGTTAAATTGAAAAAAAAGCACTGGGTGTGCTTATATCACCCCAATATGACGCTCTATACACCATACATGCACATATGGCTGTCCAAACAGCTTGAAAAGTAGATTTTTTACCATAGGTGCCCTTTAAGTGGATTGAACATTAAAAAAATGAAGTTGTAGAAAAAAAAAAACTTTAAGAATTGGGTTGATTCAACTCATTTTAAATAAGTAGTTTGAACAAGCTTTGTAATGTATACTCCAGCACATGTAAAGCCAAGAAAGTCCTTACTCAACTTAATAATTGACTTACACTTAATATTTAAAAATGTCAGAGAAATTGAATTGATTGTTTTAAACAGTCATGATCAAATAACTTTAATAAAAATGGTTGAATTCACTACTGGGGATATTCTGAATTATTGATCAAATGTGCATTATTTGTCGGTGTTACAGTACGATTTAAACGTAAGATTTTTCATGTTTTTGACAACTGAGTACAATCAGAACAAACCATAAACATTTTATTAAGGGAAAATAATTCAGGAGGGCTAATAATTCTGCCTTCAACTGTATATTAAGATTTACCATCAGCTAAACTTACATACGTGTGTATTCTGTACAGTGTGTGTGCTTTTGCGCGTGTCCTTGTGCGCTTACAGTGATTACTCATCATGTCTGTATGTATGTTCCTTGAATAGATCTTCATTAGAAAGAGTGTTTTGGCTTTCTCTGTAGACATATTTCAACAGTTTGCAGAAGAATGACAGCGCTATAGTGTTTAGGTTGTGCTCAGAAGACTCAGAAGTGTGTGTGTGTGTGTTTGTGTGTGTGAATGTTTCTGCTAACTGAGAGAAAAAGCAGAGCAAATATTCATGTATTCATTAAACGAGCAGAGCGAGGAGATGTGTTGTGACAGTCGCTCCATGGCAGTTAATGGATTAAATTAATTCCTCTCATTAGCACAGAGGGTGTGTGTGTGTGTGTGTGTGTGTAAGAGCATTCCTCCTACCTAATAATGTTTGTTTATGAGCATTTTCATGCATATGTGAAGAGAGATGAAATTATGAGTGAATCTGAGCATTGGTAGCACGGTCTGATTTATGTTTAAGGATGTCTTAATTTAGCGACATCACACGAACAAGAGCTCTGAACATCAGCACAGACGATCACAGCTTATCTACACACTGACTGAATCATTTAGTTCGAGATGGAGATTCATCTATGTGCACTGTAAAAAACAATTAGTTGATTTTAATTTGAAAATGTGAGTAAACCTTTCGCTTTTATAACGATTACTGTACATTTTTTACAGTGCAGATATCCTGCCTCTGATTGGCTGTTGTCATTTTCCTCTCTCGTCTCGACTCCGCCCATTAGTGTTTATTTTCAGCTCTGGGTTAACCTTTGAGCTGCTCCAGCCAACAGCAGACCACAACTACTGAGGAGGCGGGGCTAAAGATAGTAAGGCCCCATCTGATTGGTCAAATTTAGAAAAACAGCCATTGCGTGAAATGTAATTTATCACATACTATACGTTTTGCAGACGTGTGATAAATTACATTTTATACATAGATTACATGTACCATTATCACGATAATGATACTTTCGCGATATACTGTTTAAATGGAGTTTACTGGTGGGTTTTACAAGAGTGCATGTGTTTTCTAGCATGATAACACACACAATTTGTCTTCCGAAAAAAACAAACAACAAAAAACAAACACTTTTTTATAAATGGAGGGACAATTTCCTTAAGGATTCTACAGCCTTTAAGATGATGACAGTCCACCGACTCTTAACTACACACTTATTACTCCCCTATACAGTGTGTGTGTGTGTGTGTGCAGGTTTAACTATAGAAAGGCCCCATCTGATTGGTCAAATTTAGAATGTAATGTAATTTATCACACATGTCTGCGATACGTAGATTACATATGCTATTATCACGATAACGATACTTTTGCGATACATTGTGCAGGCCTAATTGATTTATCAACTTTGAATACTTTTTAAAGACCCCAAAAAGTTTACTGATGGGTTTTACAGGAATGCATGCGCTTCCATACATGATTACACATGTCTTCTCCAAAAAAAAAACTTCTTTCTAAATGGAGGCACAATTACTTTGAGGATTCTACAGCCTGTCCTTAAGGTTACACACTTATTACTCGCCCTTTACAGTATATGTGTGTGTGTGTGTGTGTGTGTGTGTGTGTGTAGGTCTAACGACAGTAAGGCCCAATCTGATTGATCAGAATTAGAAAAATAAACATTGCTTAAAGTGTAATCTCACATGTTTGCGATACATAGATTACTATTATCACGATACCGATACTTTTAAGATATATTGTGCAGGCCTAAGTGATTTATCAACTTTTAATAGAGAGTTTACTGATGGGTTTTACAGGAATGCATGCGTTTCTGTACATGATTACACACAATTTGCTTTTAAAACACACACACTTACACACACACAAACAAACAAACAACAAAAAACAAACACTTTTTTTATCAATGGAGGGACAATTTCCTTGAGGATTCTACAGCCTGTCTTTAAGATGATGACAGTCCACTGACTCTTAATTACACACGTATTACTCCCCTATACAGTGTGTGTGTGTGTGTGTGTGTGTGTGTGTGTGTGTGTGTGTGTGTGTGTGTGTGTGTGTGTGTGCAGGTTTAAATATAGTAAGGCCCCATCTGATTGGTCAAATTTAGAATGTAATGTATTTTATCACACATGTCTGCGATACGTAGATTACATATGCTATTATCACGATAACAATACTTTTGCGATATATTGTGCAGGCCTAATTGATTTATCAACTTTGAATACTTTTTAAAGACCCCACAAAGTTTACTGATGGGTTTTACAGGAATGCATGCGCTTCCATACATGATTACACATGTCTTCTCCAAAAAAAAAAACTTCTTTCTAAATGGAGGCACAATTACTTTGAGGATTCTACAGCCTGTCCTTAAGGTTACACACTTATTACTCGCCCTTTAAAGTGTGTGTGTGTGTGTGTGTAGGTCTAACGACAGTAAGGCCCAATCTGATTGGTCAGAATTAGAAAAATAAACATTGCTTAAAGTGTAATCTCACATGTCTGCGATACATAGATTACTATTATCACGATACCGATACTTTTAAGATATATTGTGCAGGCCTAAGTGATTTATCAACTTTTAATAGAGAGTTTACTGATGGGTTTTACAGGAATGCATGCTTTTCTGTACATGATTACACACAATTTGCTTTTAAAACACATACACACACAAACAAACAACAAAAACAAACACTTTTTTATAAATGGAGGCACAATTTCCGTGAGGATTCTACAGCCTGTCCTTAAGATGACGACTCAATCACACACTTATTACTCCTCCTGTACAGTATATGTCTGTGCGTGTGTGTGGAAAGTCTTAATGACTGATACACAGACACAAACACACACACAAGCCCACCCAGATATATCAGTGACAACCTATCCTTGGCCCGGAATTCCATTAATGCCTCATACTTTTTGACAAACACATTATTGGTAGATAAAATGACTTCCATATGCTGTTTGTCAGATGTCAGTGAGGAAAGATATGTATTTCATAGGAAAATCAAAAATAATGGACTATGAGAGAGGGGCCGGGAGCGAGCGGAGAGCGGAAAATCGATAGCGCTGTCCGAGAGACGTCTCTGCCAGACACCATCAGCACAAGGCCAGGTCAAAGTGGACATTTAATATTGACACATTATCCACAAAATTAATTTAGAGAGCATTGTCGCCGCATTACACCAGACCTTATAGAAGACTTAACCACACAGGGAGAGAGAGAGAGAGAGAGAGAGAGAGAGAGAGAGAGACAGAGAGAGAGAGAGAGAGATTTATCCTAAAATGTTGATTGTTAAATGTACAGTTTAATCTGATCTATTATTATTTGTATTGATACATATGAATAATATATGAGGGCAACGCAGTGGCGCAGTAGGTAGTGCTGTCGCCTCACAGCAAGAAGGTCGCTGGTTCGAGCCTCGGCTGGTTCAGTTGGCTTTTCTGTGTGAGGTTTGCATGTTCTCCCTGCGTTCGCGTGGGTTTCCTCCGGGTGCTCCGGTTTCCCCCAAAGACATGTGGTACAGGTGAATTGGGTAGGCTAAATTGTCCGTAGTGTATGTGTGTGTGAATAGGTGTGTATGTGTTTCCCAGTGATGGGTTGCAGCTGGAATGGCATCTGCTGCATAAAACAAATGCTGGATGAGTTGGCGGTTCATTCCGCTGTGGCGACCCCAGATTAATAAAGGGACTAAGCCGAAAAGAAAATGAATGAATGAATGAATAATATGACATAATGAATAATAATACGATATATTGAATATGATATATTATTTATATTTTTATTTAATTACTATATGTATATATCTTTTTTCCTTTATTATTATTATTATTATTATTTATTTATTTATTTATTAAAAAAAATAATAATTTTACTAGAGAGAACTGAGTTGAATCATTGTTAAATATCTTGTTTATTATAATTTATTATAATTGTTTTATTATAAATGTGTCAGTATATTTTTGTTTAATAATGTTCTGTTTAATTTAATCATAACAAATGCTTTGGCAATACATCCGTAACATCAGTCATGCCAATGAAGCAAGTTTGTCTGATGACTTTTTATATGATTATTTTAAAGTAATACTTCTAAACTAAGTGTATTTATATATTTGGATGTGATGTTACATTCAATGTGATGAATAAATTGTTTAAAGGGCACCTGTTTTACCCCTTTTTCAAGATTTAGAAGAAGTCTTTTGTGTCTCCAGAATGTGTCTGTAAAGTTTCCCTTTATTGATCAGGGGTTGCCACAGCGCAATGAACCACCAACTAATCCAGAAATTGTTATTACGCAGTGGACGCCCTTCCAGCTGCAACCCAGTACTGGGAAACATCCATAAACCCTCACATGCACACACACACACACACACACACACTATGGCCAATTTAGTTCATCAATTCCCCTATAGCGCATGTGTTTGGACTGTGGGGGAAACCGGAGCACGCGGAGGAAACCCACACCAACATGTGGAGAACATGCAAACTTCACACAGAAATGCCAACTGACCCAGCTAACCACCGTGCCACCGTGTTGACCATAATATAATGTATGATAAATAATATACAGAGATAAATGTGTAAAAGAACAGAAAATGTACTGACAGTTTATTACAAGGCTTTGGTAGCATAATATGCAACACCAACACAGACAATTTAGCGCTGCAAACTATTAAACATGAGAAGAAAAGTCATTTTTTGAAACTTTCCAAGGTTAAAAAAGCTGAATTCATTTTTAAATATTAAATTTAAAATAAACATGAATCAAAACTGCTATTTTACAGACTTTTTACAGTGGAGAATATTAAACAAATGTACTGATTCATTATTTTTTTGATTGTATGAGGAGATTGTATCAATTTCTCTACATCCTAGTGTGTTAAAATCCTCTAACTGCTCATCTTCAGGGCTGCTTGACTGTGTGCGTGTGTCAGGAGAAAGGCACAAGAGGGCGCTGTTCAACAACAAGCGCAGCACCACCTTCATCCAGCGATGGAAAGGGAAAACTGATTAATTCCCATAATTGAATGCTTTACTTCCATGAGCAAAATGACAACAGCTCTCATCACTGATGGAATAATTAAAGCAGGATCTGCCCATTATCAGGTGCTCGCTCTCAAACGGGCCGCAGAACTCAAAGGTGCTTTTGAATGTCATGAGCAAGCAAAACAAGACCTAATGATGCCATTGCACTGATGGAAAGTGAACAGTCCATCGACACCAGTGTAGGTATGTATATATATATATATATATATATATATATATATATATATATATATATATATATATATAGTATCAGTAAGTGCATTGAACATAAAACAATTAAGTTGTCCCCACAAGCAACTCTAGAATTGTGTTGCTTCGTCTCATATTAAATAAGTAGCTTGGTATAGTAGTTTTTGAGTGTATACTTAATACTGTGACTTAATTGTTTGTGGATTGAACATAACAGAATTCAGTTGTCTCCCAACATCTTAAGAATTGTGTTGTTTCAGCTCAATTTAAATAAGTAGTATAACTGTATATACTGTATATACACTCAATAAATAATGTTTGCTGTTTGTTCAAACGACTTATTTAAAATGAGCTGAAACAACACTAATTTTTTTTTGGTACAACTCAATTGTTTTACGTTCAATCCACTTAAATTTGTTAAACTAAAAAGTAATTTATTTTTTTGTAGTAAAATACTTGGAAAACCCGAGGACCCCTGGCATGCACTAACACAGCTGTGTTTATGTGTTTGAAATAATTGTCAGACATATTTATGCGTTCATTAGAAATAATTCTTGATGTGTTTGTTAGAAATACTGAATGCTTTAGTAATAATGTGTTCATTATGATAATAAATTGGTATTAATCTTTTTGACTCCAAAACCTCCATCGTTCATTCAATGAAAAGTCATTTGGAACTTACTTTTTTGCTCACAATTCCTACACGATCAAATATTTTACAGCTTAATAGCACTTGATTCTGTCTAAATATGACAAAATAAGTGTTTTAAATGATTTCAAATGCAGCTATGATTGAATTGTATTGATAAGAACTGATATATCTACAAAGATGAGATTAAATAAATGAATTAAGTTGCAGACGCTCTGATTTACATGGACAGTGTTGAATAAGTTACTATGATTACAATTGTATTTAAATTACTTTTTAATTACTATTGTCTGAAAAGTTACTTATAAAGTAATTACTTAATTTATTCATAAATTATTTACTAAAATTGACAATGATAAAAGACATTAAAGACACGTTGACAGTAGAGAAGAAACTCTTTAAATTGGAGTCAAACAGCATCTTAAATTGTAAACAATATATGTGGTGAAACTACAGAAATATTTCAATTAACGTCACCATATTTCAAACATATTATACAATGGCATGAACTTCCAATACAATGGATTGTGTCTGGCGCATGTGCAGTTATCAGACAAACAAAATCTTCTTTAGTTGAGTTAATATACACCCCCCCTCCCCCCCAAAAAAACACACAGTTACTCTGCTTGTCAAAAAGATCGCTGGTTTGAGTTCCGGCTGGGCCAGCCATAGTGTATGAGTGTGTGTGTGTGATTCTGAGTGTGTATGGGTGTTTCCCAGTACTGGGTTGCGACTGGAAGGCCATCCGTTGCATAAAACATATGTCGGAATAGTTTGGTGGCTCGTTCTACTATGGCGAAATCATTGAAGCTAAAGGAAAATGAATGAATGAATGAATGAATGAATGAGTTGCTCTGCATGTCTGAATTTATACCGTATACTGTCATGAACTAATTCCTCAATATGTGTTGCTTGTTGAGCACATGCAATTGTCTTAATAAATGATGAAAACAAAATATATTACTCTGCTTCTCACGATTAATATAGACAAATGTTGAATTTGTGTCCAGGATTTAAGGCCAGTATTTTAACTGCAACCTAAAATGACACCAACATTAAAAGTAACCCCTTACTTTACATTGTCAGTGGTAAAGCTTTCATTTCCCCCTATTTCCTTATTCATTTTCTTTCTTTTTTAAATAATGTTACATTTTTTTCCCTCCTTCCTCAATGTTTTACTTTGAGTGAACTGCTTTCCCTGGTATTTCTTATGTCAAATGAAAGTTTAATTTAATTTAATTTAATTTAATTTAATTTAATGCATTTTATTTTTATGCAAATATATACACAAATTACATGATACAATTCAAGTACAAACAACGACAAAAAAGTTCCTAAAATTAAATAAATAAATAAATAAATAGGGTGGCACGGTGGCTCAGTAGTTAGCACTGTCGCCTCACAGCATGAAGGTCGCTGGTTCGAGTCCCAGCTGAGCCAGTTGTTCTGTGTGGAGTTTGCATGTTCACCCCGTGTTGGCGTGGGTTTCCTCCGGGTGCTCCGGTTTCCCCCACAGTCCAAACTCATGCGCTATTGGGGAATTGAATAAACTAAATCGGCTGTAGTGTATGAGTGTTTCCCAGTGCTGGGTTGCATCTGGAAGGGCTTGATAAGTTGGCGGTTCATTCTGCTGTGCTGACCCCTGATAAATGAGGGACTAAGCTGAAGAAAAATGAATGAAATAAACAAATCAACAAACATAAGGCAATCACCAACAGACAGATGTGTGTGTGTGTAAGATGTATGGGTCAAAATATACAGACAAATGAACATAAAAACAACAGTAAACAACAACAGTATGTAGCTGTATACATAAACACAGTAATAGTATCAATAATAAATAAAGCAGTGGTTTAATTACAATTTAATCGCAGTCTTTGTAACTAATTACAGCCAACAGAGGACCCAGAAATCGAGAAAAAGTTGAATCGAGTGTTAAACACACATTAACACTTATCTCTATGGTAAGCCAGAATCCTAACCCCCCTTCCTCCTCCTCCTCTCGAGCATTAGCCTAAGATATGTAATTCAATACTCAATTTAGCCCCGTCTCGGTGGATAGATTTATTTATTTATTTTTGGCACGGCTAATTGATAGAAATTAAGCCATTAATCAAGCCACTAGCCATCATTCAGGCCAAAGAAGATGAATACAAACTTTCATAATAACCACCTTCCCCATTTTAGACCTCATTAGCATTAATTTTTAATGCAATTATGCTATTCTTTTACGCTGAGCTCATAAATTACAACTCTTTTGTTGCCGGCTGGCCTTGTAAAAGCCGGGCTAATGCTTTGTAGTCTGATCTTTAAGGCAATTACTGGCTTCTTCAGTCTTTTATCTCTCTGCATTTCCAATAACCTTCCATCTAATGATTTATCTGGGCAAACCCCTGACACGCATCCGACTCGCCGCTCTTCCATTAACACTGTCTTTATTTATCGAGGAAGATCTGGTGTCCAAATAAAGATCCTCTCCCGACCGGCGCTGCTCGACTCTGTGTGAGTGCTGTGGCTGTAATTTGACTGAAAATCTGCTTTCTTTGTGATTTACATCTGACTGTATAATGCAGGTTTCATCAAGTCAAGCTGAAGACCTTTTTAAGACTATTATGAATGAAACGTTAGACTCGCACAGGGAGAAATGCTTTCATTGGTTGGGCAAGTAGCAAAGATTTTTCCTTGCCCCATTTAAAAATAAAATCTAATTAGTTATTAAAGGTGATCGTCTTCAGAAACATGTTTGGTTGTGCTGGGTGAAAGTCTCTTCACATTCCAATAGTAATGAATAAAGTAAATGATCTAAATGTGTTTATATGTATTTTTATATTCTGGGTGAGGCAGAAGACTGAAAAATGTTCATCCAAATGTTCATATAATTTGCCAGGCTGATAATTCCAACGCAATCTCACGGCAATTCGTAACTTTTTGACTTAGTGGCTAATTCGTATGAATTCGTACGATCTAATTCGTACAATTTGGTACGATTTGCTCATCCGCCAATGACGGTTGGGTTTAGGGGTGGGGTTAGGTGCCACGCCTCCTTTATAAAATCGTACAATTTCATACGACGGAACTTGTACGAATTCATTTGAATTAGCCACTAAACTGACAAAACGTAAAATACTTACGTTTTCTCGTGAGATCAGGCTGGATAATTTTCATAATCCTGATAAGTAGCCCAAACTGTCTGTCAACAAATGTAGATTTGTAAATCTGTGCACGGCTGTTCACGCAGACAGATCCGCCGTTTGCGTGTGCACATGAGAGAGAGAATGACAGCGGTGAAAACAAAAAATGCTGAATCAAAACTTGTTAAAATCCTGAATCAATATTGGAGTTAGTTTTGTATGATGGAGGAAGGACGACACCATGGCTGAAGTATTTCTGCTAGACAGGTAATGCTCTGTTTTAAACTATTTCAGTCACGCAGAGCTGATGTAGATTGTGTTATGAATGGGTTATATGCACAGAAGTGTTGTTCACCATCTGAAATCTCCCGGCGATAGATTGATGTGACTATTTTCAGTTTCATAAGGATCGATAATGTCGATTTTATTTAGTTTAACAACAGAACATCAGTAAATATAGCGCTATTCCGCCTAGCCTGCTTTACTGAGCTGAAGTTGCTTTTATATTCACATTGCTTCATTTTTGATCAGTGACAGCCTGTGACGCGCTCTCTATATTGTTTACCGCTACTTTGAATACTCGCTCTGAAATAGCATGTCAGTATGGTTTAGTAATAAGTGTAAGTCCTGCACCCCGCTGGCCAACCACTAAGCATACAGTCGTCTAATGGACAAAGCGTGTGAGACCAGCGATCTTTGCATGCGTGAAATATTGCACACAATGACACGTTTTGTTTGCTACACAACTGAAAACCTGCTAGATATACCACAGTTTTTTATTGGGTATTGCAGTATTATAAAGTACCGTAAAGTTTTCTAACAGGCGAATAACATGATCTAGTGGGTTGTCTACTGTCATCTTCAATTTGCTCATTTGTGATATCAGGAGGCGTGGCTTTGCACGGCAGGGGAGTGACTGTGTTTTTAAAAGCTATTATGCTAATGCTTAGCATTTCGGTAGATCACCTACTGCACCTTTAAGGTAACCCTTTAGTATAAGTCTCAATTCATGCTATTAACTACTGGCTTATTGCCTGCCTATTTTTAAGACATGAACTGTTAATTAGTCATTATAAAGTACAATCTTATTCTGCATCCCTAGGCCTACCCAATACCCAAACCTAAACCCAACTACACAATTAAAAACAGATTTTTGCTGCTTGTTTGAATTACTTATTTAAAATGAGCTGAAATAGCACAGTTCTTGATTGTTTTGGGACAACTTAATTGTTTTATGTTTAACAATAGACTTTTGCGTGGGAAGTGATGTACGCATGTTTCCGCTACTGTTTTGTGCATTTGCCACATTTATAAATGAGACCCCTGGTCAGAGTTCTAACCATGTAGCTATACTGTATACAAATGGAAAACTTTTTTTTTTACAAATGTTATTGGTAGGAAGACAATAAAACCATGTTGGTAAATAGAGTTAATACATAAAACGTTTGTTAAAACCTTTATTGAGATGGATTGTTGGTGATTTGGTAGGTGTTGGCCAGATTTGGTAGGTTTACATGGACAAAAGAAAATTAAGACCCGTTTCATATATATTTAAGACCTACAGAACAATATTTTATGAAATTACAGACTTTAAAGGCCTAAAACTTTGTTTTTGAAAATTAAGACATTTTAAGAGCCTGCAGACACCCTGTGTATGTGCTCGCGTGTTTACAAAATAAGTGTAGATGAAAGGTCATTGATGTAGCTTAATTACAGGCACGTCATGACAAGTGTGACCAAATGCGACAATTAATTCTTTTTTAAATACAGCACGTCAGTGAGACCCTCAAGGTTCCCTAAGGTCATTTTTTTGGGCAAAATCATTTTAATTTGATTTTTAAAAAATAGTTTCCTTAATCTGAACAGTTCAAGACTTGGCTACGTTTTATAAGTTTGCCATGTTACATGCACAATTTAAATAGTACTATATTCAACTATTTTTTTAGAAAATAAAAATCCTAATTTATCCTTCTGTAATTTTCCCTTCCGTCCTTTTTTCCAAAAAATGGGCACATACTGTACTATACATGTACTGTAGGAAATGAATGGGGAATACAAACATCCAAAGCAAAGGAGTAAATCCGACACAATCAATCATATACAGTACATAAATGAAGGTCTGACCCTATACAGCGTGCTCAATGAGTCAAACACACACAAAAACATACACAAAACACACTGTCACCAGTTTTAGCTTTTGGTTGATCTGAACTGACTGCAGTGATATTACTGCTGAAGTC
>NC_079449.1:44955778-44958278 GCF_903798145.1 Danio aesculapii
ACAACCATTTTTGGTGCATTTAAACAATATAAGTGTTATTAAACAATTATATCCATTAAAATAAGAGTTTGATCAGCTAACATCTTTAGGAATAGAAAGATAATGCATTTAAATGCAAATGATCCAATTTCAACTAAATTGTACACACTTCTTTTGATTTCTTTAGAATTTTACAGCAGTATTCCCTTTACTTATTTAGCAGTTAAAATATTTTGTTAATCGTATCTTAAATATTAACGTAATCAACCTAAATCTAAAACTAAAAGCTATTTGCCATGGTATTTAGGAATAATTAAGTTCTCGTTACTTCAGTGGTTCTCTGTTCCTCTCCTTGCACCACACTGTTCTCATTCTCTGTGGATTGTCACTGCCTGCAGTGCATGTATTGGGTTCACATCAAAACTAAATTAAGTATTTGCATGCATAGATTACATGCAAAGTCAATGCAAATGCACGAATATAGGCAAATTTCAAATGATGCAGAATGTGCAAAGCGATTGACGCAAATGAGTGAAATTGACCACAATTGAATCAAGTCATTCAACTCGAGTGGAATACTAGCTTGAAGTGAAAAACATTTTGTGAGTAATCTGGTGCGGTGCTCTGAATTTACTGTGACTTCTAATGACTTATGATTTACATTTGGCTCATTTCAAAGTTTCTCATTGGCTGAGACGGGCGATGACGCCCATTCCAAATGTTAAGATAAAGATAAAATAATTGTCAGCATTTATTAATTCATGTGTTAATGCAATATTAATGCATTAACATGCTCAGCCATTATTCATGCATATCTGCTATTAAAACCTAGCCTAGTGCACCATCTCCTGTTAGCCTAGAGCGCCGTCTGCTGTAAAAAAATAGCCTAGAGCGCCATCTGCACTAAAAGATGCAGTATGTAAGTTTGACACCCAGTGGTTGAACTAGGTATTGCACTCCTGGGTCAAAACAAACACAAGCGCAAGTTGCCAGATTGAGGACAGGAGCGAGTGATTTAAACGTGCACTAAATAAAAGCAACGGCACCCGATAGAAGGAATATTTTCCATAAACTTGATGACATTATCAGCTCAGGTACACCTCATGTGCTTTATTCAGTGTTAAATGCTAATAATGTGAGTTTGAATGTCATTTTAAATTATGTTTATTGCCATATACTGAAAGCAGCAGCAGATAGTTCACCTCAGATCTTCTCAGATCTCAGATTTCTGTTTGAAATGGAACTTCAGAACTAAACACAGTGATTTAGCATCTACATTTAATAATTTTAAAGAGGTTTAATATGTATTAGTTAGATTTTTTTATTATTTATATTATTTGCTAATTAATAACCTCATGTGGAATTAAGTCTGCTATTGTCCACCAGAGGTCGCATTTCGGTCACGGACGCATGCTTTTAGAGCCTTTCTGAATGAATGAATGAAATATGCTGTTTTTCACCAAGGCAACCCGGAATGCTGAAATATAACTGGCTAAACTGGCATTGGGCAGGTTAAAATTACCAAAACAAGATAGCGTTCTGGCAAGGAAAACACATTTTCAAAGCAGAATATCTGACTTCAGCATTGTTTTTCAGATAAGCAAGAATGTTCACTGAGCATGTTTCTGAAATATCTGCAAACATATTATGGTATTTATATGCTTTAGAAGAGTCAAAACCTTTCATACAGCACCTTTAAAAACTAGGCCTAGAGTGCCCACTGCTGTTAAAAATTAGTCTACAGCACCGTCTGCTGTAAAAACTAGCCTAGAGCACCATCTGCAGCATCGTAGATCGCTGTCTGCTGTTAAAAACTAGCCTAGAGCGCCATCTGCTGTTAAAAACTAGCCTAGAGCGCTGTCTGCTGTTAAAAACTAGCCTAGAGCAATGTCTGCTGTTAAAAACTAGCCTACAGCGCCATCTGCTGTTAAAAACTAGTCTAAAGCTCTAACCAGAACAAGCCGTCTGTTGTTAAAACCTAGCCTAGAGCCCCATCTGCTCTTTAAAACTAGCCTAGAGTGTCATCTGCTGTTAAAAACTAGCATAGAGCACCATCTGCTGTCTCCTAGAGCACCGTCTGCTGTTAAACACTAGCCTAGAGCAACGTCTGCTTTTAAACACTAGCCTAGAGCGCCGTCTGCTGTTAAACACTAGCTTAGAGCGCCATCCGCTGTTATAAACTAGCCTAGAGCAACGTCTGCTGTTAAACACTAGCCTAGAGCGCCGTCTGCTGTTAAACACTAGCCTAGAGCACCTTCTGCTGTTAAACACTAGCTTAGAGCGCCATCCGCTGTTAAACACTAGCCTAGAGCAACGTCTGCTGTTAAACACTAGCCTAGAGCGCCGTCTGCTGTTAAACACTAGCCTAGAGCGCCGTCTGCGGTTAAACACTAGCCTAGAGCGCCGTCTGCTGTTAAACACTAGCTTAGAGTGCCGTCCGCTGTTATAAACTAGCCTAGAGCACCGTCCGCTGTTATAAACTAGCCTAGAGCAACGTCTGCTGTTAAACACTAGCTTAGAG
>NC_079449.1:44963278-44999555 GCF_903798145.1 Danio aesculapii
GACAAAGCCCTTCTGCCTGTTCATAATAAAGACAGAAAGCAAGCACTGGGGATAGGTTATTATTGCTGTTGTACCATACCCATATAGAACTGTAACCCCTGAAAACTGAGATACTTATTGAACCATGACTTCAGTGCACTATTAAACCTCTACGACTGAGCTAATTTAAAAACATATTCCAAAAAGTAAAAAACGAAAGATATTGATTATTTAAGTGTCCGGTGCTGTGCATTTGCATAGAGGACGGGATGCTAATCCGCCATTAATTGAATCTGAATTTAAACATACACAGAAGCTTGACTGGAAGCGTTGGATAGGCTGTTTGGAGAAATATTCCAATGGTCAACGTCGAATACAAGAGAGACAAGGGATCAACTGTGGATTAAAACAAAAAACATTTATATTTCAGCAATTAAATAAATCAATAAGAGCGTAATTGCATGGGAAACAAATTATGAGGAGGAGGTGGAGGCTGATGTCCGGGCGGATTAGGTTTTTTGGGTTCAGCGGACCGGTCGACGGAAAAGGTCTCTGCGTGATAATTAAATCTTCTCAGTCTGATTTTCTGCCAATTTTATTTCCCCTGGGTACAACTTACTGATTCACTGCTTATAAGCCAGGCATAAGTAATCACTGGAGTATGGAAAATAGTTGCTTTGAATGAGAGAGCGATATGCAAACGTTTTTACCTCAATTGTCAGTGACACGGGCTTGCAATAATGCATTTAATCTGTAAAACGATGTCTAAAATTGTAAATAAAAGTGGAACACAGGACTGATGGACATCTCACATCATAATAAATATGTTCTTCCCATGCAACAGTCTTACATGACAACTGATTAAGTAAGATTCATTCAAAAATACTTTCTTTTCTTGATTTTCTTGGAAATGTAAGAGTTATAAATGCTTTACGGATTTCCAGAGGTCAATACTATGTGCTATTTGACAAAATGTCCAAGCTATTTTATTGATACCTTCCATTCGCTGGAAGACTGACAGTGAATACACAAGTTGAAATAAATTTCAGTCAGCCGTTTGGTTTATTTAAACATTGACTACACTACACTGGGACATCCCTACGAAGAATTGAAGTCATTCAATCACTTCTATGGCCTCAGGTGTATAAAATCGACCACCACAGATGCATGTGCTTCTACAAAAAAATGTGAAAAAAGTCAATAAAACAATAATAAAACCACACCGTGTGCAGAAGTCTACAGCTACAGACCTCCAAACTTCATGCGGCCTTCAGATTAGCTGAGAAACAGTGTGTACACTCTCAGAAATAAAGGTACAGGAGCTGTCACTGGGGCAGTACCTTTTCAAAAGGTACATATTTGTACCTAAAAAGTCCTTAGTGGTACCTCAAAGGTACATATCAGTACCCAAATGCACCTAAAATGTACCTTTGAGGTACCAATATGGACTCTTTAGGTACAAATATGTACCTTTTGAAAAGGTACTGCCCCAGTGACAGCTCCTGTACCTTTACTTTTGAGAGTGTAGAATAGGCATGGGATGATAACCGGTTTTAAGACCACCAAAATTGTCTGTTTTACCATTACAATAGCGTGATACAATGAAACTATTTTTATCCAAGGTTATCATACCATCAGAATCTTCTACCAGCCCATGCCTAGTGTAGACATGCTTCATGGATTGGGTTTCCATGGCAAGCAGCTGCATTCCAGCCTTACATCACCGAGTGCGTGGGATGCAGTGGTGTAAAGCAAACCGCCACTGACCCTAGAGCAGTGGAGACGTGTTCTGAATCAATCACAGTTCTCTGTCTGCCGATCCAATGGGGTTGTTTTTCTGGGGCTGGGCTCAACCACTTAAACCTCTTTTCCACTTAAGGCTGATTTATACTTTGGCCTGGCTCCGCAGCGTGATCCTCCACTGAATAGCCGAGAACTGTGAAGGCTTTTATACTTGACACACTCACCGTTGTACTATTATTTGACAACAGGGGGTGACTCGGAGTAACTGCCATGACGAAACGGTAGTAAAGAAGAGGTCAGCAAGAGGAGATGCTAAACGAATGAATATAACTATACTTAAAATAAATATGTTACGGCTAATTTTGGAGGACACTCGTGAAAATGTTTAGCTTTGCATTTAAAGGGCACCTATTTTACCCCTTTTTCAAGATTTAAAGGGCACATAGTTTACCTTTTTTTAATGATTTAATATTAATATTATGGTTCTTCTGAGTGTGCCAGTTTAGGTTCAGTTTAAAACACAATTCAGATTTTTTTATTATAATGTGTTAAAAAGTGTCATGTTGGGGGCGTGTCCACAGCTCGCTGATTTAGGGGTGTGGTGCTTCACATGTAGATTAGTTTCGGCTTCCCGCCAACGTAACAAGGGGGCGGGGCCATGAGCTCACCTGCTCTGCGTTTGCAAGAGTCTGACAGGCAGACTGCGAGAACGAGCTGGAGTGAAAGGTACAGCATTCAGTCGTACATGTACGACTCTGACACAGACCAAGCAGAGAGTACAAAATCATTTGTGTCTTTGTACAGTTTTACAGCCAACTGTGTGCTAGTTTCAAGTGCCGAGCTTGTACACAGAAACTAATAACCACGCACACTGAATTAACTTTGACTGAGGCACCGGATGCGCCGCTCGAAGCCGTGACACGGCACACCAGACACTCTCTGTGGCGCGGCAGAGACATGAAGTGTCCCGAATCGTCGCGCCATGCATTTTTGAATTCTAAACATAGGTTTCTGCAGCGGTCCGCGGCGCCCAGCCGTCGACTTGAGTGTACCCTGATAGAAACCGATGTTTAGAACTCTAAAACGCATGCTAGTTAAGATCACAGGGAGCTTTTGGGATCGCGAGAAATGCAAACGGCTGAAGTATAAGGTAGACTCAATGAGAAGTACACATGTTTGCAAAACTACCAAAAGATACAACCAATAATTCTGATTAGAGCGATAATGTGGAGAATATTGCTCTTGTGTTGAGCCTAATGAGCCTTGCATCTAAAAATAGAGCAAGGGTTTTCCTTTAGTGATTTCGCTTCGACTCACGCTGAAAATGGCGGACGTGAATCAACAAACTGGGGATATGATGACGCGCCTGTCAATCAATATTGGTGGGCGGGGGGACCGCTCTCCTACGTAAAGTTGCGGTCGGTTTGAAAACAGCTGCAATTGGTCCACCGTTTTTATGTTGTTAAATTGAAAAAAAAGCACTGGGTGTGCTTATATCACCCCAATATGACGGTCTATACACAATACATGCACATATGGCTGTCCAAACAGCTTGAAAAGTAGATTTTTTACCATAGGTGCCCTTTAAGAGAAGTCTTTTGTGTCTCCAGAATGTGTGTGTAAAGTTTCAGCTCAAAACACTCATCAGATTATTTATTTATTTTCCTCTTATTTTACTTTATGACTCAAGAAAAAAACAGGACATTTTTAATAGGATTCTTTTTTTTCCCTTGAGTGAATTATATAGATTTTTTAACATGTATTTGTTTTTTACATTCATGTTTTCAATTATAATTATAACTGAATTCTTAATTATAATTAATATCTATTTTTGATATCTGTGGCTTTAAAAAGGACAACACAACTATAAAATCTAAGAAAAAAGTTCATTAAATAAAACGCAGTATGAAGCTTCGTCCTATCTATCATGGTTTATGGTTTGCGGTGTACTTCTTTAATTCCAGTTGCGTTTCTGCTCTGCTGCACAGATGAATATAAATCCCCACGGTTCCTGGCGATCAGCATATCAGAGCCGCATCTGTTGAACTACAGCAAGACCCACTGACAGTAAAAAGACATTTCATATGTTCTGATCTGTCGCTGTGGTTCTGATCTTGCTTTAAAACGACTCTGACACTTTCCCTTTCCCACAACAGACTCTCACACGCTTTTGTTTCTTCTTGACAATGGATGACTCCCCAATGGCTGCTTTCCTTGTTAAATAGACATGGAGGTTTTTCTTTTAAATAAAACATTAGCGAAATATGAAATGACAGAAAAAGCTAATTCAAATATGTGACTAAAACCAGCAGTAAGCGATGGCAAGTCCCTGTCATGATGAGTGAGCTGTTTAGTCTTTCCCTAAGCCTCAGCTATTATCACCCTGCAGCCCAAGAGCGGTTACTCACTGAAGCTAAGCAGTACCTGGAAGGGAGACTACATGGAAAACTAGGTTGCTGTTGGAAGTGGTGTTAGTGAGGCCAGCAGGGGGCGCTTAACCCGTGGTCTGTGTGAGTCCTAATGCCCCAGTATAGTGAAGGGGACACTATACTTTCAGCATCCGCGCCTTCTTTCAGATGAGATGTTAAAGCGAATTCCTGACCCTCTGTGGTCATTCAAAATCTCATGGCACTTCTCATAGAGTAGGGGTGTAACCCCGGTGTCCTGGCCAAATTCCCTTCATTGGCCTTTACCCATCATGGCCTCCCAATCCACTAAATTGGCTCTATTACCGTCTCTCCACGCCCCCTATAGCTGGTGTGTGGTGAGCGCACTGGCGCTGTTGTACTGTGGCTGCTGTCGCATCATCCAAGTGTTTGCTGCACACTAGTGGTGGTGTGGAGAGATTTATTTATTTACTTATTTATTTACTTATTTATTTATTAACTAATTTATTTATTTACTTATTTATTTACTTATTTATTTATTAACTAATTTATTTATTTACTTATTTATTTACTTATTTATTTATTTACTAATTTATTTATTTATTTATTTATTTATTTACTTATTTATTTATTTACTTATTTACAAATTTTTTATTTACTAATTTATTTATTTATTTACTAATTTATTTATTTATTTACTTATTTATTTACTAATTTATTTATTTATTTACTTATTTATTTATTGACTTATTTATTTACTAATTTATTTATTTATTTACTTATTTATTTATTGACTTATTTATTTACTAATTTATTTATTTATTTATTTACTTATTTATTTATTTACTTATTTATTTATTTATTTATTTATTTATTTATTTATTTATTTATTTATTGTTTTAAGTGTAAAATTATTACTTATGTTTATATGACAAAACCTTTTTTCATGTCTTTTTAAGTCTAATGTGAAATGGACTATTGCTTGTTTTTTATTATTATTTTGTGCTGTATTAATTGGTTACTGAGCAGCGATAAATAACACTTCAAAATTTAAGGAGCTTTCATGTGATTTTCTCTGAAATTAACGCATAAACGCATAATAATCGTGACAACCGTGATTATTCTAGACTATAATCGTACAACCAAAATCAATAATCGTTGCATCCCTAGTGGAAGCCAGCATTTTTGACAGTGTATACAAGGACACTTAACACTTCATGAGATAAACGAACCAGCATAAAGGAAATATCATGCACAGTTGAAGTCAGAATTATTAGCCCCTCTGTTTATTTTTTTACCCAATTTTTGTGTGTTTTGTCAACACATTTCTAATCATAATAGTTTTAATAACTCATCTCTAATAACTGATTTATTTTAGCTCTGCCTTGATGACAATAAATAATATTTGACTAGATATTCTTCAAGACACGTTTATACAGCTTAAAGTGACATTTAAAGGCTTAACTAGGTTAATTAGGGTAACTAGGCAGGTTAGGGTAATTAGGCAAGTTATTGTTTAATAATGGTTTGTTCTGTAGACTATCGAAAAAAATATATAGCTTAAAGGGGCTAATAATATTGACCTTAAAATGGGGTTTAAAAAATTTAAAACTGCTTTTATTCTAGCCGAAATAAAACAAATAAGACTTTCACCAGAAGAAAAAATATTATCAGACATACTGTGAAAATTTCCTTGCTGTATTAAACATAATTTAGGAAAATATTTTAAAAAGAAACAGAAATTCAAAGGGGGGCTAATAAATCTGACTTCAACTGTATCATCAAGTTTACAAACAGTCTATCCTTATGTTTTTTTCCAAATGGACAAATCTGAGCTGTTTCTGAAATGTCATTTATGCAAGCTCTAGAGTCTAAGCGTATCCTTTACCAGGTGGTGCATTTCAGAACGTATCATTAAATACTAATTGGAGTCACAACAATTAAATCATTTGGACCCGTGTGAGCCCCAGTCAGCAGACTCCGGTCTCGGGGTCAACAGCTTGTAGACCCTCATTTACACAGCATTTGTATTCATGACAGGAGAGCGCTAAATATTTAACAACAGTCTTGAAGGAGCTACTACTGTTGAGCTCACAGGTCAAATCATTTGATTTCTAAAGAGATTATCTTAACCCGTCTCTGTCTGAGACAACACACCAGCTGACCGCTTTGCGTGAGTCAGTATAGTTAGGCTGTAATGACAATCTGAATTAATCAATTAAATAAACACTATTGCATTGGAAAATACGGATCTGGTGATTTTTCTTATCTGAGAGAATTATTCAGGATTATTAAAAACATGCAAAAACAACCTTAACAAAAATATTACTATCACTTGTGTTATCAATTTTCACACTTTATACAGAATAGAAGTTAAACATTTATCTGACACAAACAACAAAGAAATTCAAGAAGGGAAGAAAACACACACGCACGCACACACGCACTCACGCACGCACACACAAAATGAACACAAATGTAATATAATAATATAACTAAAACAATTTAAAGCATATTAAAAAACAGTAATTCAAGTAAACAATTTACACTCACCGGCCACTTTATTAGGTACAACTGTCCAAATGCTAATTAAAGCAAGTTTCTAATCAGCCAATCACATGGCAGCAACTCAATGCATTTAGGCATGTAGACATGGTCAAGACGAGCTGCTGCAGTTCAAAGCGAGCATCAGAATGGGGAAGGAAGGGGATTTAAGTGACTCTGAACGTGGCATGGTTGTTGGTGTCAGACGGGCTGCTCTGAGTATGTCAGAAACTGCTGATCTACTGGGATTTTCATGCACAACCATCTCTAGGGTTTACAGAGAATGGTCCGACAAAGAGGAAATATCCAGTGAGCGGCAGTTCTGTGGGCGCAAATGCCTTGTTGATGCGAGGTCAGAGGAGAATGGCCAGACTGGTTCCAGCTGATAGAAAGGCAATAGTAACTCAAATAAGCACTCGTTACAACCGAGGTCTGCAGAAAAGCATCTCTGAATGCACAACACGTCCAACCTTGAGGCAGATGGGTTACAGCAGCAGAAGACCACACCGGGTGCCGCTCCTGTCAGCTAATAACAGGAAACTGAGGCTACAATTCACACAGACTCACCAAAACTGGACAATAGAAGATTGGAGAAATGTAGCCTGGACTGATGAGTCTCCATTTCTGCTGCCACATTCAGATGGTCAAGCCAGAATATGGCATCACCAACATGAAAGCATGGATCCATCCTACCTTGTATCAACGGTTCAGACTGGTGGTGGTGGTGTAATGGTGTGGGGGATATTTTCTTGGCACACCATTAGTACCAATTGAGCATAGTGTCAACGCCACAGCCTACCTGAGTATTGCTGCTGACCATGTCCATCTCTTTATGACCACAGTGTCTCCATCTTCTGATAGCTACTTCCAGCAGGATAACGCACCATGTCATAAAGCGTGAATCATCTCAGACAGGTTTCTTAAACATGACAATGAGTTCACTGTACTCAAATGGCCTCCACAGTCACCAGAACTCAATCCAATAGAGCGCCTTTGGGATGTGGTGGAACGGGGGATTCGCATCATGGATGTGCAACTGACAAATATGCTGTAATTGCGTGATGCTATCATGTCAATATGGAGCAAAATCTCTGAGGAACATTTCCAGTAGCTTGTTGAATCTCTGCCACGAAGGATTAAGGCAGTTCTGAAAGCAAAAGGGGGTCCAACCTAGTACTAGTAAGGTCTAATAAAGAGGCCGGTGAGAGCATTTACATCAATGGATTTTTAATTTAACCATTTATAATTTGAGCTTATCGTTTCAGAAAATTATTTATTACTGTAAAATTATTATCGCTTAATTGTGATTAAAAAAATATTAATATATCCACATACATTTACATATAAATATATATATGTATGTGAATATTTAGCCTTATATAGATAGATAGATAGATCTGATTAAGCAGCTCAATGTCAGCCATTAATTGTTCTCCGTCATATTGACTGTGTGATTTTCTTTCATACACACAGTCTTGTTCAGCACTATGCCAGACACCTCTTGTGAATGACAACACAGCTTGTTATAGTGAGATTAGAAATTAATGGATACAGGGGGCAGTCTGTGTGTGTGTGTGTGTGGTGTGTGTGTGGGGGGGGTTCAATTCACTCTAAATGTTTAATGGTCATATCAGTCTCTAATACGGTCACACACAGAGAGGTACACACCTGCAAAGGTGACCCGCACGGCACAGCATAATTAAGAAAAAGTCTTTCCCTTTTCCATGGTGAAAGAGCAAGCTGCTCTAATGATACGGGTTAAACGCTGTTATACGCCTCATTAAAATATATGATCTGCATGAACACAGACAGAATGCAGGTCTGTGCCTCAAAGAAAAGTCTATGGAGTGACAGTCTCTGAGGGATTCAACACTGATTTGAATGTAGGCTTGTCTGTATCAAGGTTATTAGACTTTGGCATTTTTCAATGAGTTTTTATTGCATTACCATTTTTCATTTTACAATAAATGTAGTTTATTTAGTTCCATAATGCTTTTGCATGTTTTAGTTTATTTTTGATTTTGACAACACATTTCTGTTTAGGATTTACATATTCAGCTTGAGTTTTAGCTTTAACAATTCTAGTTTAGCATGTGTAGATTACATAGAAAGTCAACGCAAAGGCATGAATATTATCACATTTGAAACGACACAGAATGCGTGAAGCTTTTGCCACAAATGAGAGAAATTAGCCTCAGGAAATTAGCTTCGAAAATCATCCTCTGATCCAGAGCAAGTGACATGGTGATGTTTGTGATGTTGTGATGTGATGTTCCAAATGTTCATAAATATTCTCATTTGTTGAAATGCTTGTTGACACCTATTCCAAGTGTTTTCATTAGTTAAAACGCATGATGACGCCCGTTCCAAATGTTCTCATTGGTTGAAACGCATGATGACGCCCGTTCCAAATGTTCTCATTGGTTGAGATGCCTGTTCCAAATGTTCTTATTTGTTGAGATGCATGATGACGCCCGTTCCAAAAGTTCTCATTGGTTGAGACGCATGATGACACCCGTTCCAAATGGTCTCATTGGTTGAGACGCCTGTTCCAAATGTTCTTATTTGTTGAGATGCATGATGATGCCCGTTCCAAAAGTTCTCATTGGTTGAGACGCATGATGACACATATTTTAAATGTTCTCATTGGTTGCTACGCCTGTTCCAAATGTTCTTATTTGTTGAAATGCATGATGACGCCCCTTCCAAGTGTTCTCATTAGTTGAAACGCATGATGCGACCGTTCCAAATGTTCTCATTGGTTGAGACGCCTGTTCCAAATGTTCTTATTTGTTGAGATGCATGATGACGCCCGTTCCAAAAGTTCTCATTGGTTGAGACGCATGATGACACACATTTTAAATGTTCTCATTGGTTGCGACGCCTGTTCCAAATGTTCTTATTTGTTGAGATGCATGATGACGCCCCTTCCAAGTGTTCTCATTAGTTGAAACGCATGATGCGACCTTTCCAAATGTTCTCATTGGTTGAGACGCCTGTTCCAAATGTTCTTATTTGTTGAGATGCATGATGACGCCCGTTCCAAAAGTTCTCATTGGTTGAGACGCATGATGACACACATTTTAAATTTTCTCATTGGTTGAGACGCCTGTTCCAAATGTTCCTATTTGTTGAGATACATGATTACACCTATTCCAAATGTTCTCATTGGTTGAGACGCCTGTTCCAAATGTTCTTATTTGTTGGGATACATGATTACATCTATTCCAAAGGTTCTCATTAGTTGAAATGCATGATGGCGACCTTTCCAAATGTTCTCATAGGTTGAGACGCCTGTTCCAAATGTTCTTATTTGTTGAGATGCATGATGACGCCCCTTCCAAGTGTTCTCATTAGTTGAAACGCATGATGCGACCGTTCCAAATGTTCTCATTGGTTGAGACGCCTGTTCCAAATGTTCTTATTTGTTGAGATACATGATTACATCTATTCCAAAGGTTCTCATTAGTTGAAATGCATGATGACGACCTTTCCAAATGTTCTCATAGGTTGAGACGCCTGTTCCAAATGTTCTTATTTGTTGAGATGCATGATGACGCCCGTTCCAAATGTTCTCATTAGTTGAAACGCATGATGACGACCTTTCCAAATGTTCTCATTGGTTGAGACGCCTGTTCCAAATGTTCTTATTTGTTGAGATGCATGATGACGCCCGTTCCAAATGTTCTCATTAGTTGAAACGCATGATGACGACCTTTCCAAATGTTCTCATTGGTTGAGACGCCTGTTCCAAATGTTCTTATTTGTTGAGATGCATGATGACGCCCGTTCCAAAAGTTCTCATTGGTTGAGACGCATGATGACACACATTTTAAATGTTCTCATTGGTTGCGACGCCTGTTCCAAATGTTCTTATTTGTTGAGATGCATGATGACGCCTGTTCGAAATGTTCTCATTAGTTGAAACGCATGATGACGCCCGTTCCAAATGTTCTCATCGGTTGAGATGCCTGTTGCAAATGTTCTGATTTTTTGAGATGCATGATGACGTCCATTCCAAATGTTCTCATTGGTTGAGATGCCTGTTCCAAATGTTCTTATTGGTTGAGATGCATGATGACACATTTTAAATGATCTCATTGGTTGAGACGCATGATGACACATTTTAAATGGTCTCATTGGTTGAGATGCATGATGACACACATTTCTAAATGATCTCATTGGTTGAGAGGCCCATTACAAATGTTCTTATTGGTTGAGTAGTGTGTTGCCACCCATTGTCTGTTCCAAATGTTCTCAATGTTTGAAATGCACGATGACGAACATTCCAAATGTTCCCATTGGTTGAGACGCATTATGACGCTTGTTCCAAATGTTCTCATTGGTTGAGACGCATGATGACGCACATTCCTAGACAGCGTTCAACACCCCAGCCCTTCTGTGACCCATTGTTTGTCTGTTTGTATTGAGACCCAGTGAGCAATGGACTTATAAAAAATAGATATAAATATAAATAAATATATATATATAAATATTTTTTTAAAAAGTGTTAACAAGAGATAAAATAATTGCTTTAACAATAATAATGCATTAACTTGCCCAGCCCTAATTCACACATATCTGCACTCACAAATACCAGCTGTCTGCCAGTTTATCTACTTTGTTTATTGTTAACACTCACTTGAGTATAATCATGCAATATTTCAAGTTACATTTGTATCTCAGTATGTGACGACATACGATTTACATACATTATTGCCAAGTGTACTAACTATAACACATAGAACTCAAATTGTCTTAAATTATAAAAAGAAAATTCACTTAAAAAATATTAATAAAGAAAATTAAAAAACTATTTACATCCAGGGTGAGAACATGTGTCAATATGATTCCTTCCAGAATAATCTCAAATGACCAGCTTCATTGTACACATAGGTATTACACAGAATACATTGTGAATATATATATATATATCCATATACGTATACACACACATTAGCACACGTGCTCATCATTGCACTATTATTTGTAACCACAGGGGGCGAATCGAAGTAACTGTCACAATGTAACATGTTTGAGTATAAAAAAATTGGAGTATAAAATTTTTTGTTTTAGTACAAAAAAAGGTGATGCACATGTACATTCACCAGCTCTGCCGGACCCGGCTCCAAGTCAAGCAGTTTTGAATGCAACCAAAGCAAGCATAAATATATATCGAGTATAAATGTGCGCACACCTGCTGTGGCCAGATGACTATAGGCCAACCTGAACTTCTTTCACTGTGTCACTTAAAGACCGTGCAGACAGAGACTGAGTGTCAATAGCAAAAGTCACTTTGATTAGAGCGCAATTGTGACTATTTTTGTATGCTACCAAGCGGGGGTGGAGGTGGTGTTTAAAGCCTTCCAGCGCTCAGCAGAAAGAATGAGTTACTTCACAAAAACAAGAAGAGTTTAAGAGAGAAACTAAAGTGTTTTAGGAGGGAGGAAGTCAATTGATTCCAAAGGGTGAGATTATAGCATGAACTCTGCTTAAGAAAATCACTTGACTGTGAGCCACACACTGTAGCCCGGAGCGACAGTTTGCCAGATCCAGTAATGCGGTGAAGAATAATGCAGAATTCACTGAAAGACCGAGCATCAGGAGCTGAGCTGAAAATTGATCAAATGATTTCATGTTTTTAAGGCACGTTATTATGATGTTGTGAGAAGAATTCATAATAATACACCTTTTCAGTACTGATAACATGAAGATCAACAATGTGTGTGCTTGGCCGGGAGGTCAGGAGATGCAGTTTGTTGATAGATATTGATATTTATAGATACAGCCCTCGTAGATTCGTCATTAAAGTAACAGGACTACAATCGGACTGCATTCACACATGTGCTGAAAACTGTTTGACCAGGCTGTGGATTAATAATATAAATAAATTGTATTTATAATGCGCTTTTCTAAGAACCAAAGTGCTACAACAACATAGAACATCAAACATGCGATAAAATACAATACATAAAAAAGTTCTAAAATATAAAAAGATTAATCAAGAATGTAAAAATGCAGTCTTAAAAAGATCTTCTTAAAACTAGCTAGTGTGGAAGCATTTCTTAGAAAATAAGGGCGAGCATTCCATAACCTAGGTTACATTCCATAGCATTGAGAAGCTCTGCTTTAAACCCAACACCCTAGACCAGGCATGGGCAAACTCGATCCTCGAGGGCCGGTGTCCCTGCAGAGTTTTGCTCCAACACTAATCAAACACACCTGAACACCCTAATTAGTGTCTTCAAGATCACTAGAAAGCTACAAGCAGGTGTGTTTGATTAGGGTTGATGCAAAACTATGCAGGAACACCGGCCCTCGAGGATTGAGTTTGCCCATCCCTGCCCTAGACCTAAACGTCATCCTAACCACATAGTAAGTACATGTACCAAATACTATTACCTTGTAGTACAAGGAAGTGTAACCACACTTTCATTAATATTCATTTTCATGGTTAACACTTTATTTTAAGTTACAATTCACACTGTTAACTATTGTCTCGTTACCTGCCTATTATTAAGATATGAACTGTTAATTTGCAGCTATAAAATACAATCTTATACTGCATCCATAGTCCTTACCAATTCCCAAACCAAAATCCAACTAATACCTTACTAACTATTAATAAGCAGCTAATTAATAGTTTATTGAGTTATAGGTCTGGTTTGTTAATAGTGTGAATTGTAACTTAAAATAAAGCATTAAGCTTTGCTTTACTGTTTATATTAGACTGAATGACTTACCTTCCTCCTTTATAGCTGCTCCTTCTTTCACATTTTCCTTTGTTTTCAGTGCGTCATCAGTTTTAGCTGAAATAATAAGATAAATATATATATATTAGTCACAAATTCTAAAAAGCCCGTTAAATACATCATTAAAACCCACATTAATTCATGTCTGCACTTGTACTTTTCTCCCTGCATGCATATCTAAAAGGCTTAAGCACACACTTATCTAATAATTTTTCAGCATGCTAATTAAAAGCCTGAGAGAAACACTGACACGGTGGAAACGGTTTGTGTACAAGTCTTATGGCAATTCATTTCGTCTGTTGACTCGCTTCTCTCCTGCCCTCCAAATAATGAAGACGTTAGCCGAGATGAAGACATATAGTGAGCAGTGAAGGGGGACTATCAATACAGCCTGTAAATTAATTACACCTCTGTTCCCGTACGTAATTTATTCTAAAGCGTTCATGTCTCCCAGGAGCAATTTGCCTTTATTGCTGTTTCACTGGCTGATGAGAGGAGTCGTGCAAAATTGAGTCCCTCATAACATTACCTTCTATGAGTTTCAGCTAAGCAAGAAGCGGGAGGGCAATCGCAGCCATTACGGAGAAACAAATCGCAGTTTGCCGTGTTTAAGACAAATATATGTGGTAAATGTGAGTGCTGGAGTGGACATTAGAACGAGGATGGGTTGTTATAACTGTTAATAGTTGAAGATTAACAATGTATATTTCAGAAATAGGTAATAATAGGTAAAATAGGTAAGATCATTTTCCCAATACTGGGTTGCGGCTGGAAGATCATCAAAACATATGCCAAAGTAGTTGGCGGTTCATTCCACTGTGGTGACCCCTGATAAACCACACTCAAAAAAAAAAAAATTGTTGAATGAACATGATTTAATCGTGGCACCCTTTATGCATCTAATCCAATCAAGTAAATGTGAACTGCTTTGAACATGTTGTATGAACACAAAGCACATTTGTAGATAAAACATGGTTTCAATATGTCAGTCTAACTTCTTTGCAACTAATTGACTCAAAATGTTTGTATTGTGTTATTCTAATTAAAATGATTCTAATTTACTCAATGTAACACTAAAGCTTTACTTTAACAAAATTATGTCTTGTTAAATCAGCTAGTAAATTTCTTGTTCAATATTGTTGTTTAAATGACATTTTTTAAATGACAATACCATGAAGCAAGATTTAAAATTAAGTAATTCAACACAAAAAGGACAGAAAACATGTTATATATATATATATATATATATATATATATATATATATATATATATATATATATATATATATATGTATCTTTTATTATAGCCTTTAGCAGGCACCAATCACATTTAAACAAATTTCTTCTTTAATATTCTGATACAAATATCCAAAATTGTAATATGTAATATAAAATGTATAAGAAACATTTAGCCAACAAAATAACCTTGGCTCTTAGGAAAACTGATCCCCAAGCAATACCTGTAGGACGTTAACATCATTTTTTTTACCAATTGAGTTTAAACAGCTTTCTTCACTTTGGTACTCCTATTCAAAATGTAAAAGTATAAAATGTATAGGAAACATATAGCCAACAACATAACATGCATAACATTCAAGCTCTTGGGAAAACCAATTCCCAAACTATGCTTTAGGACACTCATCTTATTGGGAATATGTAAGGCAAACCTTGGCCTAATAAAAACACGCGGTGATACTTCTTCTTTTCATTTCTTATTTTCATGAAATATTTCACATTTTTTTATTTGAAGTTTTTATTCTATTCCAGTTTATGAATATTTTTTAGCAGTGCAGTCTTTGAGAAGAAAGTTGATTTGTTACTAATACTGTATAAAGCTGATTGGTTGAGATGTTTTGAACTCGCTGTGCTGTCAAAAACCAAGCATCTCCATTTGAAATAATGAACTTGAGCGCGCAAAAGCCATAATATGTTAGCAATTGTCTCTTAAAATGCAGTTTGACAATAAATAATATTTTAGCCTTCTCCATACTTCATGTGAAATACAGGACAAAACTTATTACACTTACTCAATTCTCAAAGATGATTGGTGGCTAACACTTTAGTTTAGGTCACAATTCACGGTATTAACCAACCATTAACTAACACTACTAGCTTAATAAACTACTTATTAGCTGTTTATTAATAGTTAGTAATGTAGAAGTTGATTTAAGATTTTGAATAGGATTAGGGATGCAGAATAAAATCATACGAATGACGTTTTGAACTCGCTGTGCTGTCAAAAACCATACATCCCCATCTGAAATAACGAACTTGAGCGCGCAAAAGCTGCAACATGTTAACGGCCGCTAATTGCAGCAATTGTATGTTAAAAACAAGTTTGACAAGAAATTATAGTTTAGCCTTCTCCATACTTCATGTGAAATACAGGACTAAACATAATACTTATACACTTATTCATTTCACACAGATGATTGGTGGCTAACACTTTAGTTTTGGTCACAATGCACGGTAGTAACCAACCATTAACTAACACTACAAGCATAATTATCTGCTAATTAGCTGTTTATTACGGAAGTCTTGTGATCTCGACATAACAAAAAGTTGTTTTCTCGTGATTTTTTTTTTTTGTTATTATTATTATTAATATCTGGCCAATTTATGAGCAGGCTACCTATTTTTTTTTCTGCCTGGATGCTCTAGACGTGCCTACACATAGCTGCGGGAAAGTTAAGAGCACAATACAGAGGCTTGTGTGGAAGTGTTAAGGCATTTTTATAGAAATCAATTTAGTTCAGCTGAACATGTTATGCTACAGATATGAGGGAGGCGCCGCGCATCTGTTCAAAGCAGCTCTGAGCTGCAGGAGTGACGAGAATTATACGAAATGACGGCTCTAAATGCGCAAGAGAAGGATTGTTTTCTCATTTCTTTGTTTAAAATAACGGAGTTGGTCTGGGATGTCCAATTCCACAAAATCTCGTGATCGATCATCATTTAAATTGATTATATATTATAGATTATGTTACGCACCGTCTAGGGATGGTGCACAACATGAAAGACAAGACAACGAAAGTGAAGTCAAAGATTTATTGGGGGTTTGAATTCGGGAGCTGACAAGGCCAAAATAACAAACAAAAATTCCTTTATGTTAAATCTCTAACTTACCTGATCAAAAAGAAAAGAAAAGAAAGTACAATTCACTACCCTAACTACCTAACACAGGTAACACAGAGGTCAAAAAGGTTTTACAGAGAAAATGGCGTCAAACTCCTTACTATCCCAATATATATACTATTTACAAACTATTTACAAAACAGGCAATCATATTTAAAGGACAATCCAAAAATCAATGTCAGCAGGCAACAAAGGTCAAACAAGCCACTGGAACAAAGTATCATAAACAAATCGATAATCTCCACTCTATCATAAACACAATATATAGGTTACTTTGCGCAGTAATGTGCTGGTACCTTCATTTCACATTAATTGCAGGGATTCACTTTTTAAAGTAATTGTACTGTAAATAACTTGCGGAACGTATCAAAGCAAAAGCAGGATCTTCATCAGTCTTCATAATTTAATTTATACATGCAGCAACTTATTTTTGCGCCATATATTTGCTTTAAAATGGCAACAGTTGAGGGAATATTATTGTAAACAATTATATATAATCATATACATGAATATAATAATGAATGTACATTAATCATAAGCACGAGCGTTTGCGCTCATGTTATTATGGCTGTTCTGAACGCCTTTAATGTGTTGCACGAATGCACGTCTGCAGTTAGGCTATTCTCTGCCTGTTTGCAGGACCGGTGCAGACTCACTGGCCAGACATTGGCCAGATAATAATAATAATAATAATAATAATAATAATAATAATAATAATAATAACAATAATAATAATAATAATAATAATAATAATAATAATAATAATAATAATATTTATAATAATAATAACAATAACAATAATAAATAAATAAATAAATAAATAAATAAATAAATAAATAAATAAATAAATAAATAAATAAAAGCAAAAAATTAAGTCGTGATCACGATAAAACAAGAGAGAAAAAAAATTATAATGCATGGCCTCTTAGGGCTTCCGTAGTTAGTTAGTTTAATAGTTAGTAAGGTAGTTTAGGTTTCGGGTAGGATTAGGGATGCAAAATAAGATCCTTCTCCTAATGAACTGTTAATATCTTAATAATAAGCAGGTAATGGTAATAAGCCAGTAATTAATAGGATTAATTGTGACCTACACTAAAGCATTACCAATTGCTGATGATCATGAAGCAGGGTATTGATTATAAGCCCCTCAATTTTAAACTATTGGGGCAATAATAGTCGCATTTCCACTATCGGGCCAGTGCGAGCCAGGGCTTTAATCTGGCCAGGCCGAGCCAATAGCCCGGGAGGTTGAGAAATGAGGCCGAAATCATGTCGCGTTTCCACTGTCGGGCTAGTTGCTCGCAGCACGACACGCAAACACCGCCCCCAGAACTTCCACCGAATCAAACGTCACACAACCCGTCACACAACCCGCCCGGGAACAAAAAACTCATATTATAACCACAAACACAACCTGGCATCACTACGAGAGCTGGAAGATGGAGAACACCGAAGCGATTGCTTTTTTACTGTTTGTGGTCTGTTGGTGTAAGGCCAGACAGCGATCCCTGGATAAGGACATTCGAGTTCGGCGGCATGTGTATGTAAGGGAAGAATGTGAATGTAAGGGAAGAAAGCATCTTGTCTCCTCTTTACCTGACAGGAAAACTCCGCCTTTGTACGTAACCCCGCCCCGAAGCCCCAGTTGGCCCTCCTTGGCCCAAGGTATTCGGCGGGCCGAAAAAGGCCGGACACTGGCCCCAAGGAAGCCCCGCTTTGGCCCGATTACGCCCCGGAAGTGATAGTGGAAACGCGACTGGCCTTGGCTCGCTCGCTTTAGGCGCGATAGTGGAAACGCGGCTATTGTCCCATATGGGTTTGTGTCTCATATTTGTATGATACACTCTCAGAAACAAAGGTACAGGAGCTGTCACTGGGGTAGTACCTTTTCAAAAGATACATATTTGTACCCAAAGGGTCCATAGTGGTACCTCAAAGGTAATTTTTAGGTACATTTGGGCACTCAAATGCACATTTGAGGTACCACTGTGGACTCTTTGGGTACAAATATGCATCTTTCAAAAACGTACTGCCCCAGTGACAGCTCCTGTACCTTTATTTCAGAGAGTGTATGATATAGTTTAGCAATACAATGCGAGCAACAACATCCAATATCACACTGTTTTGGTGCCAGACAGCACAACTGCGAATGTGATGTTGATTTTATACAAGTACTGGAGAAAAAGGAGACACGACGGAAAAAAAAGAAGCAATGCTGTAACGTCTTAAGCTGACGATACAAAAAAAAAAATCTAAATAGATCAAAACAGAAGCTCCAAATGACCGTGTTGTTAAAAGATGTGATCCCGAGTCACTCTGTTGTTTATTACTGGGTGTATTAGGAGCTGAAATTGATGAAGCTTAGATAACACTCCACTATTCACAGTAGAAAGCTAAAGACTTTCACTTCATCTACACTTAATTCCAGTTTGGTTGGCAGGATGGATAATGGAGCCTCGGCTGAAACTCAATTGTGATTATATGTGTAATTGCAGCTCCGGGCCCCTAGAGTCACGTAGGCATGCAGGACTATGTTTCATTCAAATGATCACACAGAAACAAATCCATCCGCCTCCTTTATCCAGTGGGCTGATTAGCGACGATGTGCTCGTTACAATCCAATGCAATAATGCAAGCATCAGAGAGAAAGAGCCGGGGCGCATTATCGGTGATTGATGGAGTGGTGGTGTGTTGTATGAACACGGGGGCTCACGGGGGCCCACTATTTAGATTGAATAAAGCGCTTCGGATTTATCGGGTTTATCCACAACGGAAGAGCCGCACGCAGAAAATGCTGCTCTCCTTCACCCACTTTCTGTCCTTCTTAATGCTGCGGCAATTCATTGACATAATACCACCAACTCAAGCAGGTTACCGGCCGCTGCAATGAAATTAAGCAGACATGTGAGAATGAACATTGAATTTAAGTGTGTGTCTGCAAAAAAAATAATAATAATCAGGGTTTGGAGTGTCTAACTGATGGCAGGGAAAACCAGGGCAGATGAGCTGCAGAAGGGTGTGAGGTTATGTTTATCATGTCAATCATTTGGTTTAATTCGATATGACGATGATGATTTCCATAAACACTTTACAATTAGGTTTCATGTAAGCAAACATCTGTTAGTGAACAGTGTCTGTATTTTGTGACTCACAAGAGTTTTCAGTTTATTTATGGTTGTGAATTGCATTATGGGATGTTGATCTCTGCTCTGTCCACTTATGATGTTGAAAATTCAACTCTACAGTTGAACAAAGTGACTTTTACTGACATTTTAGTCGTTTGAAATAATGTATAAAAACTAAAGGCCCGTTTCTACTGAGTGGTACGGTACGGTTTGGTTTGGTTTGGTACGCTTTTATAGCCGTTTCCACTGTCAAAAAGCGTACCGAACCGAACCGTACCACTTTTTCGGCACCCTTTCGAAAGGGTACCAAACACGAGAAAGGGTACCAAAAGGCGGAGCCACACGTGCAGCTGAACTCTATTGGTTTACAGAGATACGTCATTCGCTTATGCAACAAGCCAGAATGAAAACAAAAAACCCGCCATGTTTAAAATACACAACCGACGAGCCGAGACATTACAGCGGAATTATAAATACATATAATAACGAGCCATGGTCGACCCGGGCTCAAACAAACCTTGTCGTCGTCATGATGAACAGCCACAAAGCCAAGAAGAAGAGCAGATTTACCCTGTGCCCCGTAGTTTTTTACGAGCCAGTCTGAGGCGCGAGCGGTTTCGCTTTCTTCCTTGCGCTCGCGCGCGTCTAACATTATATCTGAAATAACAAACTTCTTGAGCTGATGATAATAACCTGCGCTTGATTATTGACGTGAAGCGTGAAGAAACAAAGGAGAAGCCGGAAAAAAGGAGCACATTATTATTCAGCAAACATGAACAAAATGCCATGTATAACTAACTTATTATCTTCACCTTTTGGACTAATATGAACTCAGAATGAGTGAATTACTCTCTAACAGAGGCTACATGTGCTGCTGAGGATAACAGACACAGATAAGAGGTTTTCACTGACTGTGGGCTATATTTTGGGTTGTTTTGAACCTAAATACTGACGAAATGTCTGCTGTGTGTAGTTCTTCTGTAGTTGGTGACATATCGGAGACTGTAAGGGGTTGTATGTGTTTATATATGTTCATTTATTTAGTTATTTAATATAATTACAGACGTTACAGTAGGCTGTTTCGCACTGTCATTGATCTGCAGTTATAATCAACTCATGTTCATTGAAAAGTTAGTAATAAACATTTCTACACAAGTATTTATGTGTGTAAAGCATCTGTTTTGTGAGAAGTGCTTCTCATATGATATGTAAGTGACCCGTACAGCTTTATTGTAGACATTTCCTCGAGTGAGAATGACGTCGACTGAAACTTTCTGTCATACACCACGGCCACCAAAAGGGTACCCTTGTTAGTGGAAACGCAAGCCTGATAAAGGTGACCCGTACCAAACCGAACCAAACCGTACCAGTCAGTGGAAACGAGCCATAATATATAGAGGAATAAGGTTGTAAAATGACAGAAAATCTACTGCAGTCAGCTAATTACTAGTTAAAATGAATTGAATTGCACATTAACATTAAGTGTGATCATACAAGCTTATTTGAAAGCTTTACACATGTTTTAAACGCATTAAACATATACATATTTGAATAAAAATGTCCAATATCTGATTGTTTAATAGCTCAGTGCAGTTCGGTTTGAACTAACTTAATATAATAACCCATGCTCGTCCTGAAACAAAACAAAACAACAACACACAGCACAAGAAACCAGCTACACCATCAGAAACAAAGAGGGATTTGGCATCTCTAAAAGACAGGAATCCTCAGAGGACACACATCGTCTCAATGCTTAAAACAAAGCCTTAAACCCAAAGACTCCAAACCCGTGTAGAATCCTCATCTCTCCTGCCTCGGGCCTCTCAATAAAAGCACACAACGGCCATAATAATCCTCTGTGATTAATTACTCGGGCCTTAATCTCTTACAGTGCTGCTGTGGAGGATAGAAGGGCACCGAGGAGCAAGAAAAGCACCCGTAGCGGAAACACCACTGCAGACTCGGCCTCCATACCTGCATCTCCCTCCAGAGACAACTGCTTGCTGAAATTAATCAACACTGATGATGATGATGTCACAGGAGAGATCTGACAGTGTGTGTTTAAACTGTATACACACTATAATGCACGATATACAGCGTTCCCACTCTAAGCATACAGTAAAATTCCCTGACTTTTGATTACTTAGAAGCTGTTTACGAAGCTGTTAAGCTAAGTGTTTAACTTGATATTTTAAGACTAGATTTAACTCAGACTACCAAACTGCAAATAACTGATGAGCTTATAACTTTCAAGCCACACCCTAACTGCCAGATACTGCACCCTAGCAACAACCGTCCCATAGACTTCCATTGACTTAAAACTGAATCAAATTTCGTGACCTCATAGCTTTCCATCAGACTATCATACAGACCTATGGGCTAGAATGGCCTCTTCATGCTAGAATTATGTTAATAACATGCTAATTTGTATTAGAAGCATGCTAATAACATGCTAATTTGTATTAGAATCATGCTAATAACATGCTGATTTGTATTAGAATCATGCTAATAACATGCTTATACATGCTAGAATCATGTTAATAACATGCTTGAATCATGCTAATAACATGCTTATTTATGCTAGAATCATGCTAATAACATGCTAATTAATGTTAGAATCATGCTAATACCATGCTAATTTGTACTAGAATCATGCTAATAACATGCTAATTTGTACTAGAATCATGCTAATAACATGCTAATTCATGTTAGAATCATGCTGATATGATGCTAATTCATGCTAGAATCATGCTAAAAGGCTGCTAATTCATGCTAGAATCATTCTAATTACATGCTAATTTGTACCAGAATCATGCTAATAACATGCTAATACCTGCTAGAATCATGTTTATAGCATGTTAATTCATGCCAGAATCATGCTAATAACATGCTAATTCATACTAGAAACATGCTGACGACATTCTAATTCTTGATAGAAACATGCTAACTCGCGCTGGAATCATGTTAACAACATCAAATTTAAAACGACTTAACTAATTTTAAACTGTAAGCTACTTTAAACTTAACTACTTAAAATTTTAAGCTTCTTAAAACTTAGAGCTACTTGAAACTACCTTTAAACTTTAAGCTACTTTAAACTTAAAACTACCCTAAACACTTGAAGCTACCTTAAACTTGAAACTACTTTTAAAACTTTAAGCTACTTTAAACTTAAAACTACCTTAAACACTTGAAGCTACCTTAAACTTAAAACTACTTTAAAAGCTTTAAGCTAGTTTAACCTTAACTACTTTTAAAGCTTTAAGCTACCTTAAACTTAAAACTACCTTAAACACTTGAAGTTACCTTAAACTTAAAACTACTTTAAAGCTTTAAGCTACCTTAAACTTAAAACTACTTTTAAAACTTTAAGCTACTTTAAACTTAAAACTACTTTTAAAGCTTTAAGCTATTTTAAATGTAACTACTTTTAGAGCTTTAAGCTACATTAAACTTAAAACTGCTTTAAAACTTTAAGCTTGTTAAAACCTACAACTACTTAAAAGTACTTTTAAACTTTAAGCGTCTTAAAAGTACTTAAAAAAAACTTTCAATTTAAGCTTTCTCAAACCAGCCTAAAGTTTGTCTTGACATACTTTTTAATCTATGATGCAAGTTATAAAAATAAATTTAAGGCAACAATATTTTTTTACAGTGGAAAAAAGAGGCAGCTGTCGTGATGAGAAGTTTGGGTAACACTTCATAATAACTACACACATATTCATCTTGCTTAACAATCATTTGTTTAACATTAGTAAATAGTTAATTCAGTATTCAAGCATTAACTCTTCATTAAGAGACGTTAGTAAGCAGTTTAAAAACACAACTACGAATACTGTACTCTTGATTTATAAGCACATGTATAATGCGCTTAATGATGGTGTTTTCTGACTATGTTAATGATTCATTTTCATTAAACAATTAAGTATTGCGTTATTTAAGAATACAGTAGCTGGTCTTTTTTCTCATTAAGACTGCATAAGTAAATGATTAATAAACTATTCAAATTAACATTATATATCTTATTATTCAGGAGTAATAATTACTTTACATGTTAATAAATACTTTATTAAGTCAACTTTTTTTCAGTTTTGTGAGCTAATCTAAAGTGAGGACTGTTTATGCATTATTAACCCCTTATAAATGACAATTAAAGGCTCGGTTATATTCCAAACAGGAAAAAAGAACATAAATGACTTTATTCATTATAAGATACACAAATGAAACCGTATCAAACGAAAAAAATAAATCTCTGCAATCTTATCTAAAATACATTACTGTATATATTGAGTAATTACTGTACTCAGTTTTATGTTATATTTTGACATTCATGTTATTCAGCAATGTTTACATTTACAGTGATTATATATTTTTGGATAAGATTGCAAAGATTTATTGTTCATTTGATACTGAGCCTTTAAAGGGGAAATGAAGCACTCAGTCAAGTCTACCTTATTTTGTACATTGGATTCCACTTTAATGAAAATATATTAAACAAACTTGATTAATGTAAGCATTTAGCAGAAAACGGCGTGTTTTACAATAGATTTTTGACCTAGGGCGCAGCCATCTTGGAATGTTGCTGTGTCTGACGTCACGGGGTTGGTTGAGTTTCTCCCGCTGAACAGAAACAATGGAAATAAAGGAGACTGTAAAGCCTAATTTAACCCAATGCGTGAAGTTGTGGACGTGGAGCTGCTGCAAATACAAGCATCAGATGTGTGTCTAATATAAAAGTATAGATATTTATTCTATTTTTCCCTTTTAATTACCGATCATTTGATGCGCTTTAATTCACTCTCTGTATTACGCTGCCTGACAGCCTGTCTGGGTTTCCACCATGATTGTAATGGAATGAACACAGAGACAGGACGGCCTAATTTAACCCAATGCATGAAGTTGTGGACGAGCACCACAGAAATGCTACAATTTAGGCAAGGCAAGTTTATTTATATAGCACATTTCATACACAGTGGCAATTCAAAGTGCTTTACACAAACAGGAATAAAAGAAACAAGTATAAGAGAAATAAAAACAAATAATAAAAATGGTTTAAAAAAATAAAATAAATAAGCATAAAAACAGTTAAAATGTGTTATAAAAGAATGAAAAAGAGGAGAAAAATAGAGTAGTGCGATCTGTCGGACGCAGCACAGTGCTCATTCAGTAAAGGCACAGCTAAACAGATGTGTTTTCAGTCTTGATTTGAATGTGCCTAATGTAGGAGCACATCTGATCATTTCTGGAAGCTGATTCCAGCAGCGAGGGGCGTAGTAGCTGAAAGCCGATTCACCCTGCTTTGACTGAACTCTTGGAATTTCTAATTTATTTGATCCTAAAGATCTGAGTGATCTGTTAGGTTTGTATTCAGTGAGCATATCTGTAATGCATTGAGGTCCTAGGCCATTTATTGATTTATAGACCAGTAATAATACTTTAAATCTATTCTGAATGTAACTGAGTGCCAGTGTAAAGACCTGAGGACAGGTGTGATGTGCTCTGATTTCCTGGTTCTGGTCAGAATTCTGGCCGCAGCGTTCTGGATGAGCTGTAACTGTCTGACTGTCTTTTTGGGAAGGCCAGTGAGGAGGCCGTTACAGTAATCCACCCTGCTGCTGATAAAAGCATGAACACGTTTCTCTAAGTCTTCACTGGAAACAAAGCATCTAATTCTTGCAATGTTTTTGAGATGATAGTATGCTGATTTACTAACTGCTTTGATATGACTATTGAAATTCAGATCTGACTCCAGAGTCACACCAAGATTCTTGACCTTATTTTTTTGTTGTTTGACCCTTAGAGCCAAGGTACGCATTCACCTTGAGAACCTCATCTCTGTTCCCAAACGCAATCACTTCAATTTAAACTAGGTGGTAAATATTATTCGTTCATCTGTGAAATGAAAACAAAAAAATAATACAACATCGTGTACAGCAGCAAAATTTATTCTGTTTATATCTGTTAAAGTGATCATTTACCCAAAAATAGAAGTTATCTCCTTATTTTAGTCACCCTTTACTCCTTCAAAACCTGTTTCTTTATCTTATTGAACATAAAAGAAGATATTTTTAAAAATGCTGGCACGCATCGACTTCCATAGTAACCAACATTCTTCAAAGTATCTTCTTAAGTGTTTAGAGGAAGAATAAACAATGAGGTGATTTTCATTTTTGGGTGAACTGTCCCTTTATTAGCTGACATCAAATTACAGCAGTTCTACCGCAGGCTTGAAGCATTTTCTAATAACGTGACAGCAGTCCAACAGTTTTCAGTATAACAGCAGTGCAATGTGACATCTGTCATACTGAACTGCAATCTTTACACAAGAGGTCACCATTAGTATCATTGCTCAATAGTTATCATCATACTTTAAGCTAAATTTAAATGCCACAGCTTGAAAAGCTTCCATAATTATAAACAGTGTAGGAATAAAACGCTATCATTATTGCTTAGCTAAATTAAAAAGCTGAATATTTTTTAGGCCACACTTTATTTTAATATACAATTCACTCTATTAACAAACAATTAACTATGACTTTTAGCTTAATTAATTGCTTAGTAATAGTAAGGTATTGGTTGGGTTTAGGTTTGGGTATTGGGTAGGACAAGGGATGTGAAGCAAGATCATACTTCGTAAGTGCTAATAAACAGATTAGTTATAGATTATAGATTAATATATTATTAATAGGCATGTAATAATCCAGTATTTAATGGTTTGAGTTGTTACTTAAAGTGTCACCAATATTTAATTATAGATTATAACCGAGGCTGTGAAACAGTACATTTAAAAATGCGCACACACATGTTCTTCAAGCAAGCATGTTCGCCTTGGATGTTATGCCTTGGGAAAGATCTTGTTTATCTAGTGCACTCATGCACCTCACTCTTCTTTAATCGATGTGTGTGTGTGTGAGACTGAGACCGAGTGCAAGCGTACAAAAGTGAAATAGAAAGAAAATAATAACTACCGCCGCAGCTATAGTCTCTATTAAATAGGAACTGGTGTGGAGTCAAGTAAGGATGCGGGCATATATGAACACCCACACTAACACAAACCCAACGAGCTCAAAGATGATGAATATCTGTAAATGAGTGTGTGTGTGTGTGTGTGTGTGTGTTTCCTGGGCGTCCATGTCAATCAAAAGCAATCTGATTGTCAGAGCTCGGGGAAATGTGATAAATCAGCCGCTTGCCAAATGACAAACATGATATTTGCTCTAGCACCCCACGATTGGAAAAATGTCCCCTTGAATCAGGAATTCACTTAACTCTCACATTCTCTTTCCTTACACACACACACACTTGTATATATGGCTTACGAGGACTCTCCATTGGCGTAATGTATTTTATACTATAAAATAAAAACACTTCTTATATGGCTTTATCCTACTCTACCCCAAAACCCAACCCCCCAAATTTTGAATATCGCCTCACAGCAAAAAGGTCGCTGGTTTGAGCCCCGTATTGCTGTGGGTTTCCTCGGGTGCTCCGGTTTTCCCCACAGTCCAAACACATGCGCTATAGGGGAATTGATGAACTAACATTTGCTGAAGTGTATGAGTGTGGTATGTGAGAATGAGTGTGTATGGGTGTTTCCCAGTGCCATGTTGCAGCTGGAAGGGTATCCGCTGCGTAAAACATATGCTGGAATAGTTGGCGATTCATTCCACTGTGACTATCTCTGAAATCGAGAATAAGCCGAATAACATTTAAGCATTTCGAATTATGAGGACACAAGCCATGTCCTTGTAAACCAGCTTAAAAAAACAGAACTGGAAGTCATATCCATGTCATTACACGAAATTGTGTCCACGTAACCACAGAGACAAGCACACAGAGAAAGAGAGAGAATTTTGTGAATTTGAAGTTTATATATTTCATCAGTTCCTTATATTCTATAGATTTTTGGCAATGAATGTACCAGATTAAAATATGCAAACTCCACTTTCAATCAGGGGGCTACAAGCCCCCAAAAACACAAGTACAAACCTTATTTTACAATACAGTTTTGCCCCCTGTTTTCAGATTGCTGATTCTGCGATTTCACAGCGAAAATGCATTAAAACCATCACGTTTTTTAACTGTTTACTTAGGGAGTTGCATGTTTTCCAGGTGTTGGTGTGCATTTCCTCCGGGTGCTCCGGTTTCCCCCACAGTCCAAACACATATGCGCTATAGGTGAATTGAGGGAAGCCAAATTGTCCATAGCTTATGTTGTGGTGTGTGTGTGTGTGTGTGTTATGGGTGTTTCCCAATACTGGGTTGTTGAGTGGAAGTGCATCCACGGCATAAAACATATGCTGGGATAGTTGGTGGTTCATTCCGTTGTGGAATGTTGTGACCTTCGAAATAGAGACTAAGCCGGAGGAAAATGAATGAATGAATGAATGAACTGTACACTTAGGCTCAAACTGAAGAGAAAACAATTCACCCACAGAAAATACTTATTATAGGTGCTGGATGTAAGTTTTTGTCTCTTCTAAAGCATATAAATACCATAATATGTTTGCAGATATTTCAGAAACATGCTCAGTGAACTCTTGTTTATCTGAAAAACAATGCTGAAGTCAGATATTCTGCTTTGAAAATGTGTTTTCCGTGCTGGAACGCTGTCCTGATTTTAGTCATTTTAACCTGCCCAATGCCAGTTTAGCCAATTATATTTCAGCACTTCCGGGTTGCCTTGGTGGAAAACAGCATATTTTCATTCATTCATTCAGAAAGGCTCTGAAAGCATGTGTCTGTGACCGAAATGTGACCTCTGGTGGACAGTAGCAGACTCCGAAATGAGACGCAGATTCAGAGTTCCACATGAGGTTATCAATTAACAAATAATATACATACTGCGAATGTAAACATTAGGTGAGCAGGTTACTTAGTAACCCCGTGTCCTAACACACGCAACGTGACGAGATAAGCAGTGATAAGCGATTTGGCTGTTTGCACCAGACGAAACATGACTGAAATTTAAATACAGAAGCACAGAATATGCACTCACTGACCAATCGGTAAAGTTTATAATCTAATTAATACATATTAACCCTCTTTAGCATTATTAAATGTAGATGCTGAATCACTGTGTTTAGTTCTAAAGTTCAATTTCAAATGGTTTATTTTATTTTCCAGATCTGAGGTGAACTATCTGCTGCTGCTTTCAGTATATGGCAATAAATGTCATGTAAAATGCCATTCAAACTCACATTGTTAGCATTTAACACTGAATAAAGCACATGAGGTGTACCTGGTGCCGTTGCTTTTATTTAGAACACTGTTTGAATTCCTCGCTCATGTCCTCAATCTGACAACCTGCGCTTGCGTTTGTTTTGATCCAGGAGTGCAATACCTAGTTCACCCACTGGGTGTCAAACTTACATACTGCACCTTTAAGATTACCCAACGGACCCTTTTCACAAGATGGTCATAAGCATCTTAATTCCTTGAAAGATTTGAGAGTTTCCTCGGCTGTGTTTTGGATCATTATCTTGCTAAAATGTCCACCCTGGTTTCATCTTCATCTTTATAAATGTACGTACATTATAAAGAATACTTTGTATTATATCACATTTCCATCAAATCACCAAAAAATACTAATTACAACCAGGGCTTTACAATAACACCCGCCATCCTGGTAAATTTTAGCTGTGGCGGGTTAAACATCCGCTCCCACTGGCCAATTTGTCTTGTTGAATATAATTTATAAATTGTAGTTTTCTTAAAAGCAGGATTTGACAATAAGGATGGCCCTATATGGGTGCAAATGAGATCTTAGATTCTAGAAGCAGCATGACTGACAAAAATAACGCGCGAGCTGATGTGATGCGCGCGACTATTTAAAACACGTGCGCGCTCCCGTTTCCTTGCTTGAAGCAACCTTGCCTATAAACGCAACTGGTGTGATCGGTCCTCAAGAGCTCCAGGTTTGTCTTTTTGTAAGCAGCACCGGTTGCTTATCACTTAAACTTTATTGAACAGATTATTAATAGGCCTAATGTTAATCATGTGCATGTGATCATCCTTTCATTATCACTCACGGTATGTTTCTTTTGCTTACAGTTATTTATTGTTAATATGGTTTAATTATCATTTTTTACAATAACATTGCTTTAATAGGATATTAACTTCCCCATTTATGTGTAATTAACGGGTGATCTGGGACCTTTAGCTAGGACAGATTACTGTGCATGTTTTAGATACATGACAATAATTATTTTTTACATGTAAATCGCTTTTTTTTTGCTTTTTTTAATGTTTTGTTAAATAAAAAGTATAGTATACAGCTATATTTAGCTTGTTTTGACACAAAATTTGTGGCTAAGAAATAATAATTTATTTATTTTTGGTGTGGTTAGAGATAAATTTGGTAAATCATTCATTTTGAGTCCTGAAAAGCCATGTGAAATAAAAAACTAATTGTAATACGACACTATTAAACCATGACCCATTTGCTTATGCTCATTGAGCAAGCACACGCAAAAAGTGAAATGAATGAGGAGGCATGCGGACATAACACACAATCTAAATCAAGTCATTTTAGCATGTCGAAGTCATATTTATGCATAATTTATGCACAAAATTGTGGCTAGTGAAAATGGCGAGTTGCTAGTAACGTTGGAAAAGCTACTAGCCACAGTGGCTGGTGATTAAAAAAGTAAATATCAAGCCCTGATTACAACTAATGCCTGATGTTTCTAAGCAGCGTCTACTATATGTGCACATCTGCAAAATGCATGAAAAGAGATTTACACACATTCCAGGAACAAACCACCCCCCCCAAAAAACCTGTGTGTCCATTTGCATCTTGTTAGGCATCATTTGCAGCAAGGAGATTTAGACCTCAGCAAGGCTTTAATTTGGCACAGCGACAAATACAACAGCGAAACGAAGCCAAGTTATCTAGCAAGTGTAAAAACCACAGGCTGTTCATCAACACCGTAGCTCGCAACAAGAATAAAGAAGAACAAAACAAACACAAGCGCTTCAATTGAATGGAGATTTACCAAACAGTGTCACATTCGGGTAAAACTTAAATTATATTCATGAAATATTAACAGCCAAACAATTAGAAAGGGAGCTATCATATCAATTGGATAAATTATTCATAATAAAAGTACTCCAACTGGATTTCTATTTTGGTTGTGAACTGCGGGGCTGGTCTGACAGATCAATGCCTCTATAATCAGATGTCTGCTGCTGCTGCATTTTGCGGTCAGACCGGGCCCTGCTTTATCCCCTCTCCAGCCACTGACGAAAAAATAAATGAATAAAAACTGCACATATTAAGAGAAGACGGGCGCAATGAAGATATGAGAACTACCATCACCAAGAGTAATTAATTAATTACATGTGGTATAGCGTGGTGTTTTTGAATCGGGGCCCTGGAGAGTCTGCAGCGAGCGCGCAAACAATCACAATCAAACCCTGAGCACTGATCAAATATTCCATTTCCGCATATTCCGCCAGACGTTTCGCCGCACAACTGTGGGCTAAATTCGCCTAAAGTTCCGACAGCGTCTTTCGGAGAATAATTCAAGATGATTTCTTTAATTCGCAGAGCAAAGACTGGAGATTTCACTGCAGAAACAAAACAGGCGGAGAGTTTTTAACGTGTCCACATGAGCCTCCTGCTTGATGAAGCTTGTTTTATTCATGAGCGTTCCGAGAGAAATGTGCGTAGGCCTGTCTGTCTCTTTTGAAGGTATCAGCTATGAGTTCAGCCTCCAAGTCGATTTGAGGACATTTTGCTGGCAGCCTCTAATAGTGGATGGGGTACAGCGCTTGAAGAGTCCCGACTGGGTTGGAAATTTAATTTGTAACGAAATGCGAAAACATGGCCGCGCACCTTCGAGGACTTGAGCATGTTGTCTATTTTGACCCAAGGCAGAGCTCTGACCTTCCTCGTCATCATATCCTAAACAAATTCATACCTCAGTCGTATCATGAGCATCCAGCAGTCCAAATGACAATCTTGTATAGTTGACAGAGATTAGATTTCTAGGGAATATGAAGACTGACATCAACATCTGGATGTTTCTGGGTCCTGAAGGTCTATTGTCTGCCCTTATTAGTGTAAAGATACACAGTGGGGGAAATAAGTATTGAACACGTCCTGTTTTTTCCCGGGAATAATATTTCTAAAGGAGATGTTCACATGGTATTAAACCAGATCCAAACAATACAACATAAAATAAAACAAAACAAAAAAATCTGAAAAATAATTACGCATATTAAAAATAGAATGACAGAAGGAGAAAGTGCTGAACTACTGAAATGTATTTAATACTTTCTATAAAAGTATTTTTGGTGGTGCAGCTTAAAGACGCCTCTCATATGGAGAATGAAGGCACATGCACTGCCCAGGTGTAAGTTTTTCACAGACTTCAACAGTGTCAAAAATCAAAACCTTGATGCTTCTGTGGGTCTCGTCTAACAAATCTGAGCTCAATTTGTATTCTCTATTGGATTCGGATCAGGTGATTGGCCGGGCCATTCTAACAGCTTGATTTTCTTTCTTCAGGAGAGTTTCCTTGGCTGTGTTTTGGATTATTAACTTGCTGAAATGTCCACCCTGGTGTCATTTTCATCCTCCTGCTAATGTAGATGTTGGACTGAAGCAGCTGATATTCATTTACACTGAGGAAGGGCAGAGGGTTGCTGAAGAACCACTTAGAGATTTCAATTGCTGTCTGGGCTTTCACTGCCAAACTACACCTTCCTTTCTTCATGTGTTCAATACTTTTTCCCTCTGTAATTTCATTTACTACACAGAACTTCATTTGTAAACTAATTTAGTTTAGTTTTCTTTGCATATGTGGATTTATTTCGCTGTTACCAACATCTGGTGAAAATTTCAAGACAACAGCATCTTTAGAAATATGTTTTCTGAGAAAAATAGTGACGTTTTCAATACTTATTTCCCCCACTGTATGAATTCTTCTCCTTCACGTGTAATTGAACAGTCACACAGAATCCTTATGAAACGTCTGGACTTTGTCTAAGGAAATTCGCTCAAATATGGTATTAGGTGCAAAAGCAGGATAAGGGCTGTTCACATATTGCATCTAAAATACATGTGGATGCTGGATGCGCGTTGCTTCTTTCACCAACTGCAATGTTTTTTGCGCTAATGCTCCCGTGGCATCTGTGGTTGCTAGTCAACCATCAAGCTTTCTCTCAGAGGATGAACAAACAAACTATTGCTGCAGCTCTGATACAAGTTTTATTTATGGAGAATATTAAAAAGCACTGCAGTGTTTTTGTGCACTGCATTTATTTAAGGAAAGTAAGTCTACCGTTATAACTGAAATGTACAAAGTGACGCTAGTGGTTAAATCTAGTCATATGACTCGCAGTGTACTTGCGCCATTTTGAAAAGTTGAGATGTTTTAATGCATGTGCGTTTCTCCCTTTTGTGAACTATTTGTTCACACACAGTTTAGTTGTACATCTTGCAGACATTGGCCATCAATCACCAAAATTACTGTGAATTATTCCCACATTTGTACATAGAAAGGTGAAAGTGTTCACAACGCTTCACTTCGGAACATTTGGAAACATTTACAGGGAGAGTTCAACATTGTCTTCATTTACTCACCCTTTACTTGTTTCAAACTTATGAGTTTCTTTATTCTAGAGAACACACAAGAAGATATTTTGAAGAAAGCTGATAACCATTGACTTCCATAGTAGGAAAAACAAATAATTAATGGTTACAGGATTCAATCATTTTTCAAAATATCTTCTTTTGGATTCAACAGTAGAAATATACTTATAAAAGTCTGAAACAAGTAAAAGGTGATTAAACGATGACATAATTTTCATTTTTAGGTGAACTATCCCTTTAAGTCTTTCTGGCACAGCTTTTTTCTTTGTGGTATATTTTAAGCCTCATCAAATTGTATGGAGAGTATCGGTGCACAGTCATTTTTGGATCTCTCCAGAGATGTTCAGTTGGGTTAAAGTCTGGGCTCTGGCTGGGCCACTCAAGGGCATTGACAGAGTTGTCCCATAGCTACTCTTTTGTTATCTTGGCTGTGTGCTTTAGGTCATTGTTGTCCTTTTGAAAGATCAACCATTGCCCCAGTGTGAGGTCCAGAGCGCTCCGGAGCAGATTTTCATCAAAGATGTCTCTGCTGCCTTCATCTTTCCCTCGACCTTGACTAGTCTTTCAGATCCTGCCACTGAAAATTATCCCCACTAACTAATACTGCAATCGCCAAGCCTCCCTGTAGAGAGGGTATTGTCCAGGTGATTTCCTCTAGACATGAAGTTTGGCATTCAGATAAAAATACAGTATATCTCTGTCCTGGAGTACTTCAGATTTTACTAAAGATTGGTTTCAGTCTTGCCACTCTACGATATAAGTCTGATTGGTGGAGTACTGCAGAGATGATTATAGCTCTGGTAGAAATCCCACAGAGATATATTTCAGATGGTCCCCATCAGGTTATTAGTCATCTACCTGACTAACTACCTTCACCCCAATCCCTCAGCCCACTCTAACAAGGGTCCATTTGTGGATGACAGAGGTCACTGTGCTCACTGGGATAATCAACACAGCAGAAATGCTTTTGTGTACTCTTCCCTAGATCTTTGCCTCGATTTAATCCTGTCTTGGGATCTACACATAATAATCCTTGCTCTCCATGGCTGGGTTTGTACTCTGATATGCATTGTTAACTGTGGGACCTTTTATTAATAGGTGTGTGCCTTTCCAAATCATGTCGAATCAACTTTATACATCCCAGTTGAGGATCCTGAAACATCTCAAGGATGATCAGAGGAAGCAGGAGCACCTTAGCTCTATTTTTACTCATGGCACCACACACTGTCATGTGATTTAAAAGATTATAAACAAATGAATCCATTTGCAGAGATTGAAAACTTATTTCTTTCATGCTGTCATTGTTTTATTTGTAGATACAGGAGCAAAAAATATAAATAACTGATTTTGGATTAAGACTGTAAGATAAAAAGTGAAAAAGTAAAGCGTTGTGAATAATTTCCTGATACTTTCCTGCGTATTGGATTAGAATAACTGGATTGTAATGTTATCTACATACTGCTGTTTATTTGTTACTTTGATTCCTTCTATTGTCCTTATCTGCCAAATGAGTAAACAAATGTATGTACAATATCTGAACAAGTCTCCACACGTGTATGCACATGAGTGATCTTAACTATTCTAATGTTAGTGAATTTAGAGAATAAAGAGGCAGCCAAGCTTATCGATTTGCATTTAGAAATTTGCATAAAAGATACTCAAATCATGATCATATAAAAGACAGGATTACCTTGTTATTGCGAGGAAAGCTTAATACTGCTAATCTAAACATTATTCCCAGAGGTACTGTAGGTGGAGTCAGAATACTCCAAAAAGTATATCGCTGTATATCTATATCAAACGTATCATTACCATAGAGCAAAGAATTAAAAATAACAGGCCTGAGAGCTAAATGATGAATATTGTCTATTAAAAAAAAAAGTTTGGTGTTTTTTGTTTCTACTTCGAGTTTGGCTCTTGGAAGTGGTTAACATTTCCACTGAAAGACAAGAACGCCACACACACAGCTATTGTTACAAGTAGTACATTGCAGAAAAAGAAGTGGTTAGGTTTTAGGGAGGGGTGAGGTTATATTCTATGTGCCATTACACTATTCCAAAGACTTCCATCTAAGTCTACTCCACAACAAAGACTCATACAAAGCAATGGGCTTTCTAGTAACATAGCAATACAGTTACCAAAGGAGATTTTTGGAAAGCTGGCAATATATCTTGAGAATGAGAACAGGTTGGAGTTGGAGACACCCCAGAAGTCTTTAGTCAAACACAGTAATCTAGTGTATCTGATTAATCACAGTATTACCTTACTTTATTAATGCTGTGTATGTACAGTTGAAGTCAGAATTATTAGCCCCCCTTTGAATTTCTGCTTCTTTTTAAAATATTTCCCAAATGATGTTTAACAGAGCAAGGAAATTTTCACAGTATGTCTGATAATATTTTTTCTTCTGGAGAAAGTCTTATTTGTTTTATTTCAGCTAGAATAAAGCAGTTTTTAATTTTTAAGAACCTTTTTAAGGTCAATATTATTAGCCCCTTTAAGTTAAATATTTTTGATAGTCTACAGACAAACCATTATCATACAATAACTTGCCTAATTACCCTAACCTGCCTAGTTACCCTAATTAACCTAGTTAAGCCTAGTTAAATATCACTTTAAGCTGTATTGAAGAATATCTAGTCAAATATATTTACTGTCATCAAGGCACAGAGAAAGTAAATCAGTGATTAGAGAGGAGTTATTAAAACTATTATGTTTAGAAATGTGTTGAAAACATCTTCTCTCTCGTTAAACAGAATTGGGAACAAAATAAATAGAGGGCTAATAATTCTGGGGGGCTAATACATCTGACTTCAACTGTATACCATCGCGAGGACTGATAAAAAAAGTCCAGTGGCAAGACAAGTGCATAAGAAAGCGTGTTTTATGTTGACTTAACCCTTTAAATTGAACAGACTCAGTGTCTTCATAATGCTATCAACAAGCCAGCTTTGAGGCAGTACTCTAATATGTTGTGTTTGAAGCCACTGTGCAAACTGAACAGAATGCCTA